>NW_015150463.1:2279639-2311154 GCF_000732505.1 Cyprinodon variegatus
CTCGCTTATCTGGGAATATACTGCTCTTTTCCCTATCCATGATTGTTTTTTGTTTTTATGTTCCTGTATCTGTATTTTGTATTTTCATCTCCTTTTATTTATTTTTTTTGTATTATTTGTAAAGTGACCTTGAGTGTCAAGAAAGGCGCTGTTAAATAAAATGTATTATTATTATTATTATTATTATTATTATCTCAGATCCTGATGTAAGACCTTCCTTTGTCTCAGCTCCTAAATGTCTTTATGTGTTTGTTTAGAGGAGGAAGCAGATGGTTAAGTGTGAAAGAAGACATTGAGCCCTCAACTGTTGGGGCATTAGTGGTTTTATTGTGTTTTATGATCTGCTCCTCTCCATCGAGCCTATTTTCTGTAGAAAATGCATTATGCTGTATCACAGCTGTGTTTTGCTTCCGATCTTAACATTCAGTCTCATCCAACTATGCATATTTTATGGGTATTACATAAAGTGATGCTAATTAATTTTAACACATTGCAGAATATTCCTTGTTAAAACATATTATTATTATTAAAGCTATTACTATTTTTTTCAAAAAAATCAGCCATGTGTTTGTCTTTAAACCAACCTCTATGGATTCACCCAATACAGTATATGAAGAGCTTTTGATGCTTTTTCTGCTTTGCTTTTGAGTTACATCTTCAACAAATCAGCATTCAAGAAAATGGGAATGACTACTGGACATTCGGCCAGTTTTTCCAAACAGCTGTTATAAGTTGTTGTTTTCCACTCATCCATTTAGGACTTGGGAAATAATACTTGTGTGCAAACTTCCACTGACACATTTTCTTTAAGATATTGTTAACTTTCAGCTAAAGGCATCAATGTTGTCTTTAATTTTGTAAAAAAGTGAAATGATCTACTCGCATGGACGACTGCTGATGATCTTGGTGCTTATATCTTAAACAAAATGATTCCTTGTTTGTTGAACCAGGACAGGACTAATGTATGCATACATTGTTTATATGCATAATACAGTGAGGTAAAGGAAAAATAAAAATGACCAGTTGTTGTTTTCTTACATCTAAAATGACGTTTTTAGTCTTGTGTCGATCCAACAGTATCTTCATCAGAACTGCAGAGTCGTATCTTGGCTCTGGAGGACCAGCTGTCTGAGAAGGTCGGGAAGCTGAAGTCCATCCAGAGCGAAATGGGCTTAATGAAGAAGGAGCTCGCTGCCAAAGAGCTAAGCCTGCAGAAAACGCAGGATGAGCTTAATGCGGCACAGACACGGGGAATCCAGGACAAAGAGCGGGTAAAAACTAATGCCTGATTACTACTACTGTCTACACATCAGTCATAGATTTATTTATTAATTTATCTGAGCATGATTATTTAAAATGCCCTTTTCCCATATACCCTGTTTATATATTACAGCAATTTATTCTTTTGATCTAAATCTCTCAATTGCATGTCTAGTAATTGAGAGATGACGAAAACAAGTTAATAAATATGTTTTCCTTTTTTTATCTTTATACATATCAGTTTTCTTTTAAAATCTAAATAACTTTAATCTTTTTAATAATTAGGCTCACAGAGTAAAAATAAATGACATAAATGAAAATCCCTTTTTTTATTACCCTACAAAGAGAGGTCTCCTTCTTTTGTTCAGGGATGTGGTGCTTTACGTCAACAGTAGAAATTATTCTCTTGGCTAAAATGCAGTAACTCATTTATAACATAATTGATGAAAAACATTTAAATGATCTGATTTCTTTTCCTTTTCAGGTATCAGAAGCAGAGCACAAACTGAAGCAGCTTCAAGAGGAGCTGAAGTGCCAGAGACAAAATGCAGAGAGCAGTCGGCTTCAGCACCAGCAGCGCACCAAGGAGTTAGAGAAAGTGCATCAGAGGGTCAGACACGAGAAACTGAATCTGGTCAGGTCTCTCTGTTCCACAGTGCAGTTTCACAATCAGCTGTGTGTTTTGGATTCAGGATTTAGCAGAGCTTCAGAAGGAGAGGCAGTGTCTTGAAAAACAGCATCAGCAGGAGGTGAATAAGCTCAACCAGGAGCTCCAACAGGCCAGGACACTTCACAATGCTCTGCAGGCTCAGGCTGACAAGGTGAATACAAACATACATAAAAGAGAATGATACCCATCAACAACACGAGCTGATCCTCTCAAATAACACATCCATATTTGTTAATATGAGGTTTGTATCAACAGTGGAAACTGCAGAGCTGCATGACTCTGTTTCATCCAACTGCCCTGTTTTGTCAGCCGTTTCCTTTTACTCTTTCCAACCCTTTGCCCTTTCTTTATTCAGTCTTCTTTCCAACTTCTTTCAATTGTATTATTTGTACTGAATGTCAATAAATGTTTTTATTTTCTCCCAAACTTTCTTCTTGCCTGTTTCTGCCTTACTCTCTTGCTTTTATGTTTCCATTCTCCCACATCCTGCTCCCACTGTGCTTCGTCCTCTTCTTCTCTCCCCTTGGTCTGTCCCCAGTGGAAAAACAAAATCAGCAAAGGTAACAAATGTATGACTGCTTTGCTTTCTAAGTTCTAGAATAAACCCAAAACCTTTAAGATTTTGTTTGGATGCAATGGGAGGGAGATTATTAATGTGTTGTTTTTTTTTTACAGCTTCGTAGTTTTTGTTTTAAAAAAGACTTGGTATTTAACTTTACCAGAAATTAAGTTTCTTATTGGGTGACACCCATCTTTGGGTCACACGTGTTAAACAGTAGTGACTGTTTCACACCAGCTACAGTCAAGTCTAATAAAGTGCTGCTATAGAGAGTAGATTACATTTGCTACCACATGCTAAGAGCTTGACAAAATCCAAAAGAAGTAGCTTAAATATTGTTATAAAATCGAATTTCTTAAAAATAAAAATTACATTTTATGCACCAAACTGGCTGATAGTTGTTTGGCTGCATAAAAACCTTTAAAAAACAAAAGTCAAATGTCTTTAATCCCATTGATATCCGATTCCCTCAGTGGAAGTACATTTATTTTTTTCCAGAAAACTGCCAGTGGAAACTGAAATTTATGAGAAGTTTACTTTGACAGGTTATTATTAATGGGGTTCTGTAAAGCTTTGAAATGCCTTTTCCTGGTTAATTAGTTCTTTGGTACACATATTGAAATATTCAGCCTAACAACAACAACATAAACACAGCATGATGAAGAGAGTAACAAATATAATTTAATGCAGGTACAAACTAACAATACCGGTTTGGTAGGTAGTGGATCACTTACATGCAGAATGTAATATTGTGCAGAACTCTTGAGCTCCTGCTCATTCTTCGTGTTCATCTAAATTTTTTTAGTTCTTTAATAACTTTGATGTTTTTTTATCATTCAGTTCTAACTATCAGAAATTTTATGCATATCTGTAGAGGATCTTAAATGGCTCCCTGATGATAACAGATGCATCGTCTTGAAAAATGCATCATACTTCACAGTCTAATCTTTTTGCTCGCTAGCTCTTTAGTTCAGGGTATTTGTGCAAAAATCTTCTTCAAACTGTTATTTGGGGTAATGACTGGTGTAACTTCAGCAAGACAAACTGAATCTTATTCAGGCTTTCAGTGAAGACATGCCTAAAGATCAGATTTAAAACTTTTTCTTAGGTTAGTTATAATATGTTGACACTGTGTTGACTCAAAGAGCCTTACAGGCCTGACAAAATGAGTAGAAAAAGCTGCTTAAGTCCAAAGGAATACCTACAGAGAGCAGGATGGACTGCTGATTAAACTTAAAGCAGAATTGCAAGAAGGTCTGGCTCAATGCTTTTGTACAGTACTGAAATCCTGCTAGTATTAGACAATGTTTCTGCGCATGGACATGCCAGCAGCTTTGTAGAATCATGTTAGAACTGCAGAAGTGTCTTGCAGAGGTATTAGTTCACCTTGAATTCCTCCCACATTTTGTTATGTCACAACCCAAACATTGAATATGTTTTACTGGGATTTTTTGGGTCAGACTAACATTTGAGTATAATTGTGAGTTGCAAGGAAGATGATCCATTGCTTTAAAAATCTGCAGCTAATTAAAGCTTAGAAAGTGTGGTGTGCATTTGTAAAAAGGCAACCTGAGCAGTTAAAGCTCCTACTTGGTGCTGTCTGCAGGACAGTTCTTCCTAGATTTGTTCATAAAGTAGCTTTGTTGTATTTAGATCTTTGCTAGTCAACGTTTAGCACTTTCCTCAAATTTTTATTTGGCTTTAGCTCTGGACTTTAAATAGGCCAATCTTACTAATAAATGAGCTCAAATTGCATCTATTCCAGTGTAGCCCTGGCTGCTTATCTACAGTGGTTGTGTTGCTGCAAGCTAAACCTGTGCCCCAGTCTCAAGTATTTTCCATTCCCTAACAGTTTTTTTTTCCAGAATTGATCCATGTGTAGTTCCATCTTTTCTCTCATGAATTCTGACAAACTTCTCTGTTCCACCTGAAAAAAAAAACACCCACCACAGTTTTTCTCTGCAGTACCGGATAGTTATTTCTGAGACAATTTAAATAAAAATAAGATACACTAATGTTTCTGTCTGCTGAAAGGGAATGAATGCTTGCACCGTATGCCTGCTTATGTTAGCACTATTTGCTGTCCTTTTCTCATCCTGATGAAAGCAACTAAAATAAGAGCCTTTTATCAATCAAACACTGAGTTCTTAAAGTGCCCTACTGATCTTCACCAGCTAACGCCTCATTTATTTTCTCAACCAGCTGTCTCTGCAGAAGCAGGCGCTGGACAAAGAGCTGGATGCTCTGAAGCAGAAGCTGAAGTGGACAGAGGAGCAGCTGAAGGAGAGCCAGAAGAAAGAGGCCCAGACACAGGCCAAGCTAACGGTAACACAGCGGAACAAAGCTCTGCTCCAAAGTCTTGTCTGTCTGCACCTGCATGGGTCGGTTATTCATTAGCTAAGTGTGGAGTTTAACGTGATCGGCATACATTTTTAAACAGCATGCCATATGTCAGCCTGGTCACTGGACGGCATCTGAAGCATGAATTAATTATTAGAAACCTCTGGCCTCTTTTTGTGTTTATTAATGCTTCAGCCAAAACAAAAGTAAGATTTTCTAATTCTAGGCTCAAAAGTCCAGCTGCAAAAAAAGGTGAATTTGTGTGTTAGCTTCCTGTAGGTCCATATGCTAAAAGTCTGTCACTGATTAAAAACTGCAGAGGCAGCACAAACAAAGTGTACCAGCATGACACACTGTACTACTCTCTAACTTGTTTGTTCAGGTTGTTTTGTACTTGTTAAATTCTGCCTCTGTCTAGTTTTGTGCTTTCTTCCCACACAGCATTTTTTTATCTGCAGAACACCAGTAAACATGTAGATCTATGTAGTTATCACTGGTTCTAAAGCTGAATGTTTAATATGCTCTGTGGACTCCACAAGTTGGTTTGATTGACTAGATTTAATCCTCCTGTTTAGTTGTCTTTTTTGTTTCCAACCCTGGTTTTAGGAAGCAGTGCGGGAGGCTGAGGGTGTGGCAGTGACTCTAGAGCAAAGCAGGAAGAGAGAACGAGCTCTGGAGGAGGAGGGGAGGAGGCTGCAGGAGGAGCAAGCTGACACCCTGCGTCTTCTCAAAGAACTGCAGGGTAAGAAGAGAGCTCTTAACCCAGAGAGGCTGTTCAGCAGCAAGAATAACTGAATGATTTTTAAATGTATTCCCAGCTACAAAATGTAGTGTTTTTATAGTGGGATTTTATATGATAGACCAACACTATTTAATTTGATAGGTAGAAGTGAGTGCTTGATATACAGAATCAAGGTTTTTTCTTTTTCTTTTATCTCTGCAATAATCGAGTATTTCTTCCAAGAACTATTCGGTTTGTTAGAGAACACGAGTAAACAAACAGCATTCTTAAAAAAAAGGACAGACAGGAATAAGCTTAAAGTAGGCAGACTATAAACAAGAACTCGCATCTCCTAAAGCACTGTTTAGTCTATCATCTGAAAATAGAGTATGGCACCACCGCTGACATACCAAGACATTGCTGTGCTCCTAATCTGATAGACCACGGCTGTGCTTGCATACAAACACAACAGGGCCTAAAACTTGTATGTGTAATCTTTCCACTCAAAGGTTATGATTTAACAAGCTTGGAGTGAAGATGTGTGGTCCCTCATGTTGAATCAACCGATGCATATGCCCATTTTGAGGACATGGGAATACAGCAGAATTGAAGCTCAGACATTTCATTTCATTTTTTATAAAATAATCAATCATGATTGATGTCATTAGTAGTATCCCGCATTACAGAATAAATCATAAGTATACATGAGGACCTGTCAAAGAAATAAAAAGGCCAGCAAGCAGATCAAACCCTTCATCAAAGTGAATTCAACTTACCTTCTAGCTTCCATAATTTAAGCAGGAGAAAAAAAAAACATTCAGCTTTGCTTCAGCAAAAGATGGTTTTGAACAGTTTTGACTCAAGGTGCATAAAATAAACAAGCAACCACAGAAAAAAAGAATAAAAAAACCTTAATAACACAAAGTGTTTCTTTCCACTTTGCGGTAACACGGCTCTCTGTTGGTCTATCTCATAAAAGCCCAGTAAGTCATGACCATATTTGAATTTTAATGTTACTACTGTAGGAAACATTTAAATACTAAAGAGCGGCTCTGTGTTTGTTGTATTCCCCCCTCCAATAAATGTATAACTTCAGAATAGTTTAGTTGGACACATTATAGTAATTCTGTAATGTTTAGCCCACAAAGGATCTTCCTGAAATAATGTTCACAGGTCAACACTTTCTCATTCTGCTGCAAGGTGGCTTTTTCAACATGGCTGTCATCTTCATTTACGTTTGAGGTTTTAAAGATAAAGAATTACTATGTTTTAATCTATAAAAACTGTTTGTGTTTCTTTCATACCCCAGAACAAAAAGCCTCTGCAGCATCTGCTCCTCAGCCTGCCCATTTTGGTGCTATTGGACAGTCGTTTTCCTCCCAGTCCTCGTACGCTCAGAGTTCTCGAGCTACAGCACAAAGCAGGAGGCCCGCAGCTTCCCAGTCGGAGCAGAATAGGGATGGGAGCAGGGCGGAGATTACAGTGGCGTATCCTTCCGGCAGAGAACCTGGGGAAGGAATCGATGCTGAGCAAATCACTTTCAACATTGCAAACTCTGAGGGTTTACAGAAACCAGGCCAAAGAGGAGAAGGTGATAGAGAGGTAGAGAACAGAAGTAATATCCCCCTCAGTACATCGGCAGACTTTGACAGAGCAAAAGAAGTTGAAAGCTCACCTGTGGCAGAATGTCTGATTTCATCTAAAAGTAAACAGTGTCCTGATTCCGATCAGCGAGTTTCATCTGTGGACCTCAAGAGGGAGAACGACCTCCTGCGCTCAGATCTCCGCGATGTCCGTGAAGAACTCCAGAAACGGTTGGAGGACCTGGAAGCTCAGCGTCGGGCAGAGACGGAAGCGAAGACCCGTCTCAAACAGCTCAGTCGCAAGCACTCTAACCTCGCAGCTGAGAGGGAGGAGAAAGAAAAAGACCTGAAGGCAAAGCTGGAAAATGAGAAAGCTGAGACTGAAAGGCTGAAGAGGACCGTTGCTGCTTTGGAGGCAGAGATGAAGAGAAGCAGAGAGAACATGGAGAAAGAGAAGCAAGAAGAGGAGGAGAAGCCGACACAAAACGACAGAGAAATCAAGCTGATTGAACTAAACATCCAGCTGAAAAATCAGCTGTCAATGGTGAAAGCTCAGCTGGCCTTAGAACGAGAGGAGCGCGAGAGAGAGGAAGAGGAGAGAAACCAAATGATAAACACAGATGCAGATGTAAACACAGAGCTGAGCCTGAAACTAGCAGAGATCATGGTTGATGTTGAGGAGCTCAAGCACAGAAGAGAAGAAGACTCCACAGAGGACGGGAAACTCTCCACTGCCAGCAGCCCTATGCCATCTCTACACGACGATGAGCTCAGCTCCAACACCATTTGCTCTACCGACAGTCTCCTCTCTTCACCAGAGGAACACCTCCTCTTCTGTGAGACCACCAACCAACGCAACACCCTCCTGTCCACGGAAAGTGCACACATTCTCCACCTCAGTGAGGAGGCAACCCAAGACACCTCAGATAGGACCAAAATGTGTCCTTCAGCCCATCAAGGGGATCAGACACAGGTGGTGGAGGCCCTGCAGAAAAAGTGTGCAAAGGAATCTGAACGAGCTAAAAAATTCAAAGATAAATTTGAGGCCCTGCAGATTCAGGTACATGAGAATGACTGTGTATAACATACAGAAATATTGTGTTACTCTCTAAAATAATCTTATTAGGAATGGAAGGTTAAAGATACTGTTAGTTAGATTCTTAGCTGCATTTCAAATCATGGTTTAAACTATTCCTGTATTTCCTCTGTGAAGCTCAGAAATTCCCATTTGAGTCATTACTACAGAGTTCTAAAGTCCCACTCAGGCTGGAAATGTAGGAAATATGTAAAGTCAGGGCTTTTTAAAGTTGATGAACACTTTTTGAGAGAATATCTAGGAATTGTGGTGATAATGTTTGTGATAAAAGGTTCAGAACTTAAAGCTTTACTCCTCTTCTGCCCTCACAGGTAACCCGTCAAACCAAGGAGCTGACCACTGCCTTTGAGAAGCAGAGTCTGCACATTGTAGGCCTCCTGGCTGAGCTGCAGGAGAAGGAGAGCACCCTCTTGAGGCAAGGGGAGGAACTTATCCAATGCAAGCAAGAGCTGAGTGTACTAAAGGAGCAAGAAAACAAGGCAGTGAAACAGACACTGTTAACTGAAGAGGGAGAAAAAGATGAGAAGTTTACAGGGAAATCGGAAGAGCAAGAGGAGGCTCCGACTCCTGTTCCTCCTTCAGACTTTAAAGTTCAAACTGATGAAGTTCAGCCCAACAGTGATGAATGTGATGCTCAAATGGCTCCACCTGTTGGTAGTAAAGAGGAAAGTGCAGCAGTAACCTCTGGAACACAGCCTCAAACCTCTCCAGACATGGGGAGACTATGCGGGTCTGTCTGCGAGGTGGAGCAGGACCCGTCAAGTCAACAAGGAGAAAAAGTCGAAGTGTTTACAGAGCTGTTCGCTCTCAGGCAGGAAAACAAGCTGCTGCAGCAGAGAATCCAGGATTTGGCTAACATGCACACCAGAGACCAAACATCCCAGACTGACGGCAAGAATCAAAACCAGACAGAACACCCAGGTCCTGCACCCTGTTTGGCAGGGCAAGATGTACTGGAGGTGATAAAGGAGGCAGCGCCAGACAAGTTACTGGAAATGGATGTGAAGAAGACTGACGATGAAGCTCAGGATTTAGAACGACAAGAGAAGAGCAGCATGAGTGAGGAGAGAAATCCTGAGGAAATGTCTAATATTCAGATAAAACATCTGCAAGAACAGGTACTGAGTGTAAAGACAACACCTTGTTCTCATAAAGACTGATTTCACTGCTTCTTTATTATTTGAAACCAAACATTTAGTGACTTACTGTGCTCTTTGTTTGTAACATAGAAGCTGGAAAATATTCCAGGACAAAACCCTAATCCCTTAACTTTTAGACTAACTGAAGTATTTTCTCCGTCTGATTGGCATAGAATGCCATTAAAAATCCAGCCACTTCAAAATATTTTTATCTTTTTAATTATTTTTTGCACTTATGGATCAGGTGGGAAATACAGTTGCTTAGTAAGATCCACAGAAAACAAATCCTGTTCTCTAAAAGTGGAAACTTGACTAAAAAATATGCTGTTAGGAGGACAGGAAATAAATCCATAGTGTAATGTTTGTTTTATGTTAAACCAGTTCGAGGGTTCTGTGTGCTGAAAGTTGACATCTGAGTTAAAATACGGTAACTTGATTTTAAGACGTATCCATTTTGTCCAGTTTGAGGTGCTACAGAGGAGAGTCAGGACTCTGACCGAGGAAACCCAGACCCAGGCCCAGGAGCTCACTCTATGGAGGCTATCCTCCCAACCAGCCTCTGCAGTTCAGCAGCAGCTCACCAACACAGACGATGAGGATCTGTCACAGATTCCTGTTTCCGGGCGTTCCCAGTCGGCTCAAAGCCTGGTTCAGAAGAATCAGGACGTCCTCACCATCATCAGGGAGGATGACTTATCTCTCTGCTGCTCCTCTAACAAACTGCAGGGCCGCATGCTGTTCTCCAGGTAAACCAACCATCTTCTGCCACATTTGTAGTAAATATGTGATGGTCTACTGTCAGGCTTTTTTTTATATCTTAGATGTTTATTATGTTTTTAGTTGTTTATTTTGTTTTTTCTCCCTTACTGTTTACACTTGATCACTCCTACACTAAAAACTAAATTTCATTTTGTATAAACTCTGTGTATACAAGATGACAATACAAGTTGTCTGAGTCTTATTAAGTTGATATTTTTCTCTTTTTTCAACATAAGGCTTCAGAACGGCAGCCTTCCTGAACCAAAGAGCATCCGCTCTTCTAAAAAGGCTCCGCAGGGATACACACAGAACACATCCAAGTTTGACCAGGTGATTTAGTGGTCTCTCCCTTTTTCCTTATTTTGTTAGGTGTCAGCACCTAATCTTAATTATTTGAATTCAACTTGAAAAATAAAATATGTGAAGTGCTTTATAGAGCTGCCTGCTATTGCAGTCACAGCCCTTAGTCTTTTATTATGTTTCCAGTAGCTTTGCACGTACAGAGCCTGATAATTCTGTCCATTTTTGCTCCCAAAACAGCTCAAACTCAGTCAAATTGGTCAGAAAGAATCTCTGAAGCATCACTGTTTGTCTTGCCACTGATTATTGTTTATGGTCTATTCTTTGACTTGGTCCTTTTAGGACATAAATAGACGTTTATCTAAATCTTTCTATTGTACCTCGCGTTCTATGTTTGGGGTTCATCTTTAAAAGCAAATCTCTCCAAAATGATTAAACTTCCACAGCCTCTGGCAGGTATTCTTACCTGATTTCCTCCATTTGCATTTATCTACACATCAACTATAACCTGATCCTCTGCCCTTTATGAAGATAAGCATCCATCTATCGTTATCCTGTCACCACCACATTTATGTACATGCATTTTGCCTATAGACTAAAATATACACTTTTTATCACTTCTGAGCTCTCTGTTCCATAGCAGGAAACTAAAACCTCAGTAGTTTCATGCTGATGTATGTATAAGCCTGAAGCCTATTTTCCTGCATTTACTTCGGTTTCAAACTCGCTCTGTTCTGTGAATGTGCCGTCAAACGTATTAATCCGACCTAGCAAACAATCAAAGGGTTATACTCTAAATTGATTTTTTGGATACTAAAAGCGACCAGCGTCCAGCTCAACTCAGGCACCAATGGCAACTCCAGATAAGGTAAAAAAAATAATAATAATAACCCTGTTAAATGCGAGTGCAAGCTACGAGAACAAGGAGAAGAGGGTTGCAGTTCTGTGTTTTGACTATAGGTGGCATTAGGAAACTCTGTAAGAGCTTTTTAAGCTTGGTTTGATGACAACTGGTTGCACTGGTTTTTATTTGGGGGAAAGCGAAATAAAAAGAGTTGAAGATATACATATATAAGGGATGTAAACAAATAATCAAATTATTAATGGTCCATTAATTGTTTAATAGATTATAATTTGTTCCAGTTAATTAATAACGTCTACCGGAAAGGAATTTCCACCAGTGCTTTATTATTATGGCCGTCCACTAGAGGGTCTGCTATTAATACTTAAGCAAAGTCTCAACATTATTTACAAAAAAATTGCAGAATGAACTTTATGCACTGGTGTTTGTTGATATAAACAGTTGATAAACTCATTAAGTTATCTACTAAATGGCGCCTATTTATCCATGCTGCTTGGTTTAGCAGCGTAACTTATCTGCTGTGTGCGGAAGTTGAGAATTTAGCCCCTCCGTCTTTCAATGGGGATGGAGCTCTTTAGCAACAATAATTAGCTTGTAGCTGTCAGCTTACTGACACAAACTTATTATATGTCTAGATGTTCTTCTAAAACATGACTACCTACTTGATTTTAATATCCACTGACCACAGCTTCACAGCCAAATAGCACTCAGATAGCCGAAAAGCAAATTAAGACCAAGTGTTTTGATGGGCCTCGTTTCAGCAACACACGTAGCAGCGCCGAATTATGCTTTTCTAATGAAAGCCAACAAGCCACTGAATCGACCGAAATCCAACTCATTAGCAAAATTCTGATAATTTGCACTTGTCAGGTCTAAGCACCTTAAACATCATACATACATACATACAGGGAAAGAAAGAAGGCACAGAGACAATTAATTTAGTTAACTCACGAGGAGAGTAGGAAGAGACTGCGGAGTTTACAAATCTCCAACCCACTCTGCCGGTCTTCAGCTTTCTCCTCGCTATTTATTGAAGTCAGGGGGTGTCCCTAATTACACAAGCTGAGGTTTAACTAAGGGAAAGGGAAACAAAATGATCTTACTTTAAACCTCCGCACATATGTTAAAACAAAGCATGTGGTTGTTTTACAATTNATCATGCCAAACTGTTCCAAAATGGCACAGTAGGGGTCTCCCTTGATTTTTGTTCAATCCAGTCATCTATAACTGCTCAATTATGGAGTGCTGTATGGACATTTAACATGCTACATATGTAACCTAGATGTTGTAGTCACAGTTAATTTCTTTTTTCCTTTGTTACCAGAAAAGTAAGAGGTTTTTTATGTAAAGATCTGTTTTTTTTTTTTTTTCGTTTTTTTTTTTTATTCAAAAGTTGTTTTCTGGCCATTTAAATCTAATTTACTCAGGCCCAGAATAATTTAATTTCAAATTTTCACATCAACATCATCCTCCAGGCCCTTTACGTCAGTTGATAACAAGATTAGCCTTTTAGGCAGTGTACAGTTTGAGAAAGGCCTTTTAAAGTATGGCTTTTTTGGAAAGCTGACCTGCGGGCTGAAGAGGTTAACGGTAGAAAAACAGAGAACATTATACAAAACGTTTGTAACATGATTGAAAAGGACATGCCAGCAATAAGCATGATTATTAAATCTCCCTTCATTAGAAACCATGTTTCACATATTTTATCATCTTTTTTATACAGAATCACTTCCTGCTTCAGTCTATCTTTTTTTGTTAGGTTTAATGATGTTTACTAATAAGAGCATTTAATTTTATTCAGTCACAATTGAATACAGCTTGAGCAATAAATTGATTAAATACAATGGTGTATTATCATTTTCTGAATTCAGCACATTGTAAAAAAAATATTTAGCCCTCTGGTTTGTTAAGAAAACGACTGCTTATCAATTTATTGTTGGTTGATCTCTAAGACCGGTCGACCTTTTAAGTTCATTTATCAATCATTTGCATCCCTATAGGTTTTTAATTATTTGTTTAAAGAAATGTACTAAATGTGTGAAACTGTACATTACACAATACTGTGTATTATTTGTGTTTCAGAGTCATGGGAGTTAGATAAATAAAGTCCATTCTGGAGAAAAAAATAGAACCATATGTTTCTCCTATTAATTTGATATTTACTGGTAAATGTGTAATTTAGTGGATTTATAGAAAAGTAACATTGCAGATTGTAAAATAATAAATTAAACATGTACAGATTAATATAACTAAATCCCTAATTTATTGTTCAGTGAGTCATTAAGCATGCAAATATCTTTGATGCTCTGTAATAAGTTGTATTTCTATGTGGCTCCATATTATGCCAGCCGTCTTTCTATCTGGATCGTTTCCGGGAAACACTGACCAACTTATCTGTTTAATTGCTTCTCTTCTTTGAGTAAAACAGTGTAGGTTAAACGTTTCACAGATTGTTTTTTTTATTTATTTATTTATTAATGCATTGTTCTTACTGTTATACAGGAATCAGAGAAAGAGAATCAGGAAATAAACCTGCAGCAGCCAGAAAGTTGTCCAGAACAAAACAAACTGAGTAAAGATGCTGAAATCATCCAACTGTCACCACAGAAGATTTCCCAAAACCACGTAGCCAAAGATCTCCCCAGCTTCTCTGGATCAAGTTCAACCAAGGTGGAAAACTGTTACATGGGAGCAAAGGAAGCCATGTTGAACTGTGGAACGGATAAAACAGGCACCTCCACTAACTCTGATAACAATGATGTAAGAGTCGAAGTTGTGAGTGTTGGGAGTCAAACTGAGAACAGTTTGCTTTCTAAAGCTTCTGCAGCAACTCAGACTGAGGAGGATTTAGATGCTGAGGAAAAATCAGTGGAATCTCCTCCTGCTTCATCTGTTTGTTCAGCTGAGAAGGCCGAAACAGGCGACAAAATGTTGCTCTCTAGCTCCTTTCCCATCCCAGCTGATCCGGCCCGACTTGCTGAAAGGATCCGTCGCAACAGGACGCAGCTGTCAGCCGCCTTCGATGATACAGAGTACGAGCCATACGGCCTGCCAGAAGTCGTCATGAAGGGTAGGGAACATTACTACTTTTTTCTTTTAATAATAAAAAACAAATAAATAATACATTTATAATGTCCTGCCACACTGTGAAAATAATCAGTCTTATTGTTGTAATCATGCATGATTTTTAAGATTATTAACTTAAATGCTTGATTTTCATGTTTGAATTATGAATGCATTTCTGAATTATTAGAATTTTTCTTCTGTTTAATCTTTTTAATTAGAGTTAAGCAATATATTTTATTGCATTTAACTATATGTATTTCTTGGATTTTGGTCCTAAAGGTCTTAGTGATATTTTAGTGCTCTTTACTGCCCCCGAGTGGTTAATGTCTTTATTCAAAGATTTAGAGGAAGACAGTTGTTTTTTTGATACCAAAAAAACTTCTTCAGCTGTGGTCTAAATACAGCCCAAAATTTGAGGAACTTGATTTTAAAATATAGTTTAAGAGATTTAAGTTTTTCACACTTGAACAGTTAATGTTCTGCTTTTACAGTTTCTTCTCAATATTTATTAACAAAACATAAACATTCCAGCTTTTCAAACCCACCCTGATCTTTTTTCATTCAAATTTTCCATTATTTTTTCGATCATTCACCATACTTAAGCCATCTTTCCCTATTTCTTATTTTTCCTTTTCTTCTTCCTAAACCTTCAGGTTTTGCTGACATCCCCACCGGCCCTTCATGCCCTTACATAGTGAGAAGAGGTTTGTTAGGAACGGTCCAACCTCTGTCTGAGAAAGAACGCCAGGAGGACGAGGAGACGGACTAGAAGAGAGTATCAGGTAGCATAAAGAACATTGCTAACATTTTATATATTATTTTAGCACCAAGCAAAGACAATCTGTTTTAAATCCAAGTATACTGAGATAAACAAAAGTTGATTTTGGGCTTTTAAGGGTACTTTAGAAGTACCGTATTGGCCGGAATATAAGACATTTTTTTTTTTTTTATTAAAAATGATGTAAAAATGTGGGGTCGTATTATATACAGGTTGACAGTTGTCTGTGGTCGCTACATGAACGCAACAGGAGAGGCGCTAGTTATTTTGTAAAGCCAGTGACCTCACTGTGGCTGGGGTCATTTTTTTTTATCACAACAGAGAAAAAGTGACAAAGATGCTACAAATGGAGAGTTTAGAGAGCTTAGAACAGAGTGGATCAAAAATCAGTCAAGTTTTTCGACATTTGAGGCGGAGTAATCACGCCAATTTTAAAATAATGGTGGTCAACGCAGCGGAGGCATCCAACACCTGTCAGGCAGCAGAGAAATACGGAGTTACAGAGTGCAGTGTCAGAAGATACATTCAGAAAGACAAGAAAAATGCGAACAGCAAAAAAAAAAACTTATCAAAGAATTGCAGAGCTGCAGGGTGAGAGTAGGAGTGACAGCGAGGCAGGGGACGTCTGTGAGTAAAAGCCTCATGCAGGTTTTTGAGTCGTTCTGTGAGCAAAATTCAGACTGCACTTGAATTGAAGTGTTGCAAAATTTCAATTAAATGTCATTAGTGTGTTGTTGTTGTTTTTTTTATTTCATTGCACACATCTTTCACTGAAATATTATTTCAATTAAATTCTTACCACTTCAATATCAAATAGTTTCCTTGAACCAAATACATTTTGTTCCTAAAAACTGGTCCTGGTAAGAGGGGGGGTAGTCTTATAATCAGGGTCGGCCTATATTGGGGTCAGTACCGTTATTACTTTTTTGTTGTTGTTTTTTTCTTTTACATATAACATAAAGCAGTGATCCATCAGTCTGGGAGATGGTGGAAAACAACAGAAACAATATCAGTTTGATTAGTAAAAACCCAGATAGCCAGAGGACCCTTAATAATTTACGCAACATAAATTGAATGAAACCATTTATATTTATTCCTTACCTATTTAAATTTAGGTTTCCACTTTGCATTCAGTCTAATTTCTTTAACCTATTTTTCAAAAGACGAAACTGCTCCTTACCCCAGACTTACCCATATCTAGCAGCTGGAGCAGCTGGCAGGTCAGCTTCAGGACTTTATCCATCTTTTATTAGGTTTGGGGAATGAAATCAACCTTATCCCATCCTTTAAGTGATCAGAGTAACACCTATCTGAATTGAATGTTCCTAACTGGTAACCTTTAACCCTGTTATTGATGTTTTTTTCATTAATTTGCCCATGAATACAATGTGTTTCTAATGATCCTGACAGTGTTGTCAGTAGGCCTGTTGCGATAATGAATAAATCAATTAATTGCACGATAAATAAAAATTATCCACGTCATTTAATTTATCGGCTATGTCGTCTCTGCCTGTGTTTTTCTCCTATTGATGACGCTGGATGAAAAGGCTTAACTCCGGTGCTATCTACTGACCCCTCCCCTTCCTCATTTTTGAGGAGTGAGGAGGAGTGGACTATTGCATCAGGTAGTCAGCGCGCATCATTTTGTACTTCTGCAGCTTTAGAGACCCGTGAGAAGTTAGCGAGGTAAAAAGAAAAAACCCACATCTTATGTTGGGGGAAAAAGCTCGAAATGGAACTGGTTTGAAAGCCGAGCGCAACAGCCGCAGTGTGGGAGTATTTCGGATTCAAACCAAATGACAGAGGCGAACCGCTGAACCTATGCGAGCCAGTATGTCGCATTTGTCATAAAACAGTAGCAACTAAGAGCAGCAATACAACCAACCTACACATATACGCTCACAGACAGCGTAGTTCATTTAATTGATAAAGAGATGCTTCCATTTAATAGTGTTGAAAAGCCGGCATTTCGAAAAATGTTGCAGACATTTGATAGACAGTATGAATTCCCCACAAAACATACATATCACCAATGTGATATTTTGTATATACGTTTTTATTTTCACTGTGGTTTTATCTTGTGTTTAGTTTTTATTCAAGTGTATTTTAAGTTAACAGAGACTGAGAGTCCATTTAATTTTTACTTCTCGTTTTATTTTGTTAATTAGTTCCAGAAAGTGTTCTGTTGAAAATAAAGTGTGTTTATCTTTGGCAGGAAAATGCATGCATTATTACGTCATTTCCATTAAATCAGTGTAAAAAGGTCTTCAAACAATATTATCGTTTATCGCAAGAATTTTTGAGACAATTAATCTTTCTTCAAAATTTGTTATTGTGACAGGCCTAGTTGTCAGTTCCTGCAGGGGCATTTTGCTCTGAGACAAATTGTGATCACTGATTGGTAAGATGCTAAATAGCTTTTCTAACTGATTGGCAGGTAGCGTCATGTAAGTTACTGAGTTAATGCTTCAGCATAGATAAACACAATAAACAGAACAATATCTTCTCTGTATTTCTACATAAATATTTGATATTGGATGAACTGAGATTTATTTCTGTTTGTTGTAGCTGAAGGAACTGATCCCTTTGGGAGGATTCACTGTGAACCCGAATGATGGAAGATGGCCGTCCTCAGGGAGACCCTACATCCCCCACAGCACCCGTTTGACAAACTAAAAGAAGTTTCCTGCCTCTGTGCGTGAGCTTGCAGGTAACCGGGCCTGCACTGGCACGCTGAACGTCTCCACCATGGTTCTGAAATGCTTTAATTTTCCCCTGTTCAGCCCCAAATTGCCATGCAGAGACTCTGGTTTAGGCCACATCCACATGTGTAACCATCCAGTCAGATAGGGATTTAGTGATTTTTTTTATTTTTTTTTGCTGCTTCTGAAGCCACTTTTTCTAAGGAATCGTTTTGTTTTTCTTTAACTCTGACTGAGCTCATGCGTCACAAGGCCTCTGCCTTGCCTTCAATTAAACAGCTCCTTGTGGATGTATTTCTGAACCAGCGCCTGTCAAGATAAGTTGGACCTGCTTTCCTGAAGGCTTCAGCCAGATTGGCCAGTTATGAAAACATATTTCAAATTTATATGTTTTTTTTTGTTTAATTTATGGACAATTGAATGTGTTTTATTGGTGGAGGGGGTGTTTACAGGAGTGTGTGTGAAAAAGCATTAACTGTGATTGTGAACATGTGTGTCCTGAACTTGATGTTACTGTTTGTATATAAGTGTGGCTGAGCACACGCCTATGAGTCAGCGTAACCTGCGCCTCTTTCCGCTCCATGTATGGAGATCCACTCTGGGCTCTTTCTCTCGGGGAAGCTGCTAGGCTTCCCAGTGTGTCACTAACAAACACTAAAACACAGGTCTCTTTTAAAACTTAAAAAAAAAACAAACAACAACTCATAAAACTGATTTGTCTTAGTGATGAAGAGGAGAAACCAGAGGATGCAAAGACCCTGTTGTCTTCTGTAGAATGAAATGTCAAATGTTCAAAATGAACCTCGGGATAAACATCTTATTTGACCAGAAATAGGAACGCAACTAAAAAAAGAAAACATAAGCATCATATTTAATGAGGGAAACCTCAATGATGTCACTGGAAATAATAAAGCGATTGATCCTAGTAGGTTGACAGCGACCATCTCCTCCCTCTGAACTTTTTCTAATTTTCAACGTTCCACCACAAACATCAGGGTGTTTTACTTGGATTTTATCTGCAGAGGTGAGGTGTTTCAGTCAGCGGGCCAGAAGGTCATCTGATCTGAGGACGTCCTTCTACATATTGGCTGTGACTCCTGCACAGTTTACAAAGTTTAAACCAGAATCTTTCATGTTTATCATTAATAGTTTGTTTTAATCTCTTCTTTTTTTTTTACTCTGCTTCAAACCGCTTTACAGCTGCTTCCCCTTTTCATACTTTGGTTTGTTTACAAATTTTCTCTGATAATAAACCTGAGAGAGAATACAAATTTGCATGTGGATATTATTGTTTAGTTGTAAAAAAAAAAAAGATTTTAGCAGCAAGATGGTTCAAATCTCAGCTCTGGGTGTTTCTGGATTCTCCTCATTGAAGGAATGGATTCTCTCCACAGGTTAATTGGTCTCTAAATTACCTTTATCTCTAAGTGTTTGTTTTTCTGTATGTCTTTGTTGTCCTGTGATGGAGACAGGACCTGTCCTCCAACACCTGCTAAAGACCCTGCATGGATAGACAGATATAGACAATAGATGGGTGGATTGCTTTCCTTCCACTTAACAATTATATGCTGCCTACACCTAAGTTAGAAATTACCAATAAATGATTTAGATGTTTGTGGTTTTAACAGAAAACAAAAAAAATAACTGAATAAGTGGTTTTTGGTTATCGCCTAAGAGGTATTTGAAGAATAAACTAAAAAGAACAATAACCATACAAGTATTGACGGAAAGTAGCTGTAAGTTTTTGTATTTGAACATCAATGGGTTTCCAAAAATAGAAAGAAAGAAATATAGATGTTTAGAACAGAAAATACCAAGATGTCCTTGATGCAATCTATTTTGGATTTGTTATTTGATTGAAGCAGTTGCCAAGTTTAGAGTTGTTCGGTAAAAAGCTATGTCTACACCTGACAGTTATCACATAAGAGATACTTGTTACATTTTCTGTGAAAAAAAAAAACTTTAACTTAAGTGAGAAATAACAGAATCGGTACTCGAAATGATGGTGGAACAGTTTTTAAAAGGATCACCTTTCATATTGTTATTTCAGACCTCACTAAATGACCTTCATAGTTACACTGCAGGGCATCATCCTTTCTTTGACTTCAGTTGCATGAATGCAGATCAAATTTATTAGGCTGCTTCTCATCAACTTGAAACCTGCTTTTAGACAGTTTTTAAGATGTAGTTTAGAATAGTATTTAAAATGAACTTGAACTGTTTTAATGTGCTTTAGTGTTTTAAAGTTTTTGAGGTGAAATAAATGAAGCTAGATTTTAAAGCTTTGTGTTTTGTATTTCTGCTTAATTTAAATGTTACTGTTGTTGCCTGGCTTTACATGTGGACTCGGTCTGAGCTCAACCGTTCACTCTCTGGGATCTGTAGTCCGCTGAGGTGGGGGGTCTGACTGAGCAGGGAAACACTGAATCTTATCCTCTTCCTTTGCACACTTTAAGGTGGCTGTATCTGTGTTGTGTTCAAATTACAATAAAACATTTTCTCTTGGCTCAGCTTGTTTGTTTTTTTTAACCTTCCAGTCTGACCAGTCAATCTGCTATTTTTTAAACGCTAAGCTTTAATGATTGGTCAGTTTCGTTCTCATTTACGGTAGTTCTTTTCAATTAAGTTCAAATTTGTGTTTTGGTCCAATGAAGCGAGCCTCAAAGTGTTTTTTTGTGGAATATCTTGGTTAAATCACATAAGTGTTTCCGCAATTACCAACATCCCTTTGCCTCTTGGTCATAAAGACGTCAGAAGGTGCTGAATAGTGTGGATGAAAAAAGTTTGCCAGCTTCTGGGGCCTGTTTTGTTTCATAACGCACACTTTCTTCAAGTGCCTCAAAAACTGTGGACCATAATTCTGGTTGTGAAGAAACAAGTGTCTCCTTTTATTTCCTAAAAACGACAGAAGCCCGATAGCGATGGCTTTAGAGCTGAGACGCCACCCCTTCGTCCCACGACCAGCTCAGGAAACTCCAGGCCCTTTGCTCTTCCTCTGCTGTGACGCCACTCCATCAAACATTCACACACTGCACTGTAATAGGCTTCACATGCACTCCGCCTCATCCTTTGCTTCATCTCCTCCTCCTCCTCATATGATCTGCTCCCCTCTGCCCGAGTGATGTAGGGTCACGAGAACGGGGGGGGAACACCTTCCAAGGAGAAAACACACATGCAGTCATCCATCTGCACAACACACACACTGAGCCCATTGCTCAGAAGATTTTGAGCTGCATAAAGTTAAGTAGGAGAACAACATTTCTCATCATTTAAGGTAAGACTTGCTGGGGTTCTGTTTTTAAGAGATATTGTTAGCATTTTCTTTTTTTGTCCTGGAAAAATATTTTTTTCTGTCATTGGGGCAGCTTTTTAGCCCTTTCAGATAACTTTATTTACCTCTTTAAGGTTAAAAAATATTAAAGCAGACATATTATCAAAAAGCTCATATAACAGAACTCTGAACAACTTAATAAAACAGAAGAACAGATTTATGCATTCCATGAATGCCTCCAATGACATGATCTTTAATTAGCTGCAAGATTATCTTTTTTTTTTTTTGCACCCCAAAACAGTTCTGTCTTTATGTTCTAAAGATATTTGTTCCCAGAGCATGAAACCAGTCTTGCAGAGCTTCAACCTGTGATCTCCTCCTGACATCAGAGTTTGCTCACTGGTAAATACTTTCAGGCAAATGAAAGTATGACTAAAAGGCCTTTGTTTTGTTTGTTTTTATCTTTGTGGTAAATTCTTGCCTAAGAGGCTATACCTTTTCCCACAGTCGGTTTGCTTGGTCTGTCATGGTTAGCTGAAGTTTCTATTGCAGCTTTGTCACCAAATTTTTGTTTAGGTTTCCTTCCTGTTTGAGGTTTTTAAGGGATTTCACTCATGCTTTGCATTTATGTAATACTGTAAATGCAGTTATTTGTTTTTTTTTTCTATCATAGATGTTTTTCTTGCAGAGGTCTCAACCCTCTCTGAAGCCAAATGTCTCTTGAGATTTTATTAAACTGCAATTAAATCCCTAATATGGTTACTGTTAGTTTCTTAGGGCTGTTTATGGATAGTTATTGAGGTCCCTTCAGAGTAAGAACAGTTTCTATAGAAACAGAAAAATATTGTAAAAAGGGGGTATTTCTTGTAAATGGCAATAATATGATAAATGTTTATTTTCAAATGGATTCTTATGAAACTTTGTTTCAAAATAAGAGCATCTTTACTTGCCAAAGAATTCACCAAGGCTCCCCAGCACAATGCAGGAGGTGCTGTACACCTTTTAGAGGTGAACGGATGTAATTAGATACATGGAAGAAAACCTGTTGGATGATGGAAAAATTTGACTAAGCAGAAGGTCTTTCCTCCCAAGTTTACTGCAAGTGCCTTGATGGAGGGGTTAGGATAAAAAGCAGAAATGACTCACTAAAAGTCCAAACATAAATCTAATTGAACATCTGTTGTGTAATGAGGTGAAACCTTGAAAAGTTGATTGGGCATGGATTTACTCCATGGAAGGAAGACGCTGTACCAAAGCCAATGCAGTATAACATAATGAATCCACCACCTCAAGCTTCTCTTACTTCCTGCAGTCCCCCACAGTTTAGTAAGATTTGTCTAAATGTAAACCCAAGTATACCTCATCTATAACAGTTTATGTCTTTTCTATGTCTCGGTTCTTTCCAAACAGCCATGCTCCTGATTTATTACCCCACCTGCATTGATGTTTAACTTAAGATTACATCTCAGTCTGTGGACCTCCTCTCTCCAAACGCCCATACCTAATGCCTTAGCACAATATTAAAATGTGCCAGCATAGATTCAGACAGTGACACTACCAAAAACATCTGTCAATGTTGAAGCCAGGGGCAGGGAGCAGGACTCCCCACATATAACAAAGGCAGCAGTCCATTAGAGCAGAATGCAAACAGTTGGCCTGGCTCTGGGAAATCTCAGAACACTGTCAGGGTCCACGCGGTGGTGAGCAGGGCTGGTCGACCCACAACGACAGGCTCTTAAATCCTAGTCCTGTTTGAACGCCTGTCTCGGCGTAAACACAAAAGAAAGCAAAAGAAACTAAGTGAAGATAAGAGATAAACCTGGTTTTGATTTATGGTCTGTGATGTTTCTTTGGAGGCTTGGCAGAGTCTAATCATCTGAGAGGCCGCCGGCAGGGTGGCCTGCATTGTGTCGCTTTTGCACCAGTTTTTATGATAAATTCCCTCCAACAGAAACATCTATTAAAAAAGAGGTTGAAGAGAAGGTGGAAAAATAGTTGTGGATCCAAATTCTAACATGTACCCTTGTATCCACAAGCGTTCAAATGGCTTGGATGGGACAGATGGAGCCACAATACTCTGACCGCTAAAGATCCTACCAGGAGAGAGGAGCAGTAAAGGATATTCCTTCCCCTCTGGATCTCTGAAAGTTTAACATGGGATGAGCTTGCCAACTATGAGTTAAGGTACAGTTTCTGTCTGCCTATTTAAAGTATTTCATTATGTAGCATGCAAAACTTCAACATTAGGATTAATAAATTAATGAAAAAGGCAATTTTTTTTACCTTATAGATTTGTTTCCATTTTTCTATCTATCAAATCTATTTTGAATAAATACTAAATTTAGTTCATTTTATTTTTCAAATATTAGGGGAAAATCAATCTAAGCCAACCTGACCTTATATTAAAAAGTAATTTCCCCATAAACTTGGTAACCAAGCAACATTCACCATCAGCGATAAGTGGCTTTACATCATAGTGGAGAAACTTTGATTATCTAGAGAATTGTTTCAATCCGACACTGTTAGAGAATTTTTCCAGCAGTTGAAGGTCATGCCAAAAAAAAAGGATTCAATTCCAGTTCCTAATTCACCCCAGATCCTTGATTTAAGTTTTTTTCAACCCATTCAGAGGTGAATTTGCTGCAGTGCTTCTGAGCATTGTCCTGCTGCAAATCTAAATGCAATTTTAAACCGTGATTTAACTTTCTGCACCTATTTTGGAAAAAATTAAACATGATTTATTTTTCTGCAGCTCATACTCTTGGTGTTGGGGACAATGTTTTTGCTCCTGAAACACTTTCTACTACCTTTCATTGATAAAACAATTGAACTGGAAAGCTAAAATTTAAAGAAGCTTAAAGAAATATCAAAGAAACCAATTTAAAGAAACCATTTAAAGATCATTAAGAAAGCCCTGGTTCTAAGGAAATATGTAGAGACAGTACTGTTCTCGTAACACAAAATAAATAAATGGAACATTCCAATGATTTATTAATACCACGGCTTATTATCGCACTTCTAAACTAAGTCTGTGTGCATAAAGGATGAAACATTTCTATTATAAAATCAGTGCAATAAAATCTCACATGCCTTCAGCAAAGCAACCCAGGAACCCGGTGTCTAAAATAATATATGTAATGTTATCCTTTATGGAAACTTACTGTGCTCTTTGAAGAACTGTTTGTGCTTCAAAGCAAGTAGAAATTGTTCATCCCCATCAATATCTCTCTGTCTCTCTGTAAGCCTTAAATGGTAGACCTAGTTAGCCTTTAGTCTCCCATTGGACTAGCTTTAACAAAGCACTATTTTATTTTTAAACATTACTTTAAAACTATATAAAAACAGAATGAAATTACTTTTTAAAATCTTCTAATTAAAAAGTCATATTTGCCTCTTTAGAAAATATAACCTATTATAAACGCAAAATGTAAATTGCAAATAATTCATGAACTAAATCACAAAGCTTTTTTAATGTGTAGACTTTAAAGTTATTTGTCCCCTGTGACGGTCACTGGTTTTCCTTTGACATACACATATTTCTTTTTAGAACACTTGCGTATCTTGTTTGCATATATCTTTGCTCACACATACAGTACTTATCTAAAGGAACTTCCTGTTTATGGCCAGCTGCATCCTGGTGCATCCTGACTGAGACACCGGACCAGACCCCGAACCCTGGAGGGGCGGGGGTGTTGACCGGGAGGAAGATGCGATGCACCACCCTCATCACCTTGCTGACAGGGGTCATGCTGTACCTGGGCATGGGAGCGCTCGTTTTTGTCAACCTAGAGGCCCCAGAGGAGAGCAAGGCGCATACAACCCTGCTCAAAGCCAAGCAGGTCTTCCTCGAAAATAACTCCTGCATCACTGAGGTGGACTTCCAGGAACTTGTGAAGGTATCTCTAGGGACACAGAGCAAAGAGTCTCCGGTTCCTCCTCATCACTGCACTAAAAGGCCACTTTTTTCATCATCAAACTACAATATATTTTAGTTTTATATAATAATCCTAAAGGGGAAGAAAAATATACATTGTTCTAAAAACATTTAAGACATTGAGAAGTCTGGCCCATTTAGAGACAGCCCCTATAGGTCAGACGTTGGTTACATACAGTATACCTTATGGGGCATTTCTCTATATATCTGTCTGTCTAGAGATGTTTTGTCCTTTCGCAGTCACAGTTATCTTCCCATATTTTCTGATAAAGTGTTCTCACAGCATGATGCTGCCACCACCATGTTTCACTGTGGTTGTAGTCTGTGCAGTGTCTGTGTTCCACCCCACAGAGGATTTTACATGTAAGCAGAGCAGTTTGCTTTTTGTCCCATCTGATCAGGGCAGCCTTTTTTCACATGTTCTACATGGGTTGTTTGCAAATAAGATTTTTTTTTTCTTTTTTTTTGACCTCTTCTGAACCATTCTTTCAAAAAGGGCAAGATTGAGGGAGTTGAAAGCAGAGATTTATCCTATCAAATACGGTTTTTATTCCATTAAGTCCTCATAGGTAGTCACCTGAAGGGGTTTTGCAACCATCTATAAGGAAGCAACTTTAAAAATAAAGACAAACCAGAGAAAGCGAAGGTGCTTTCAAACTTTTGACTAAATAGTGTTTAATGAGCTAAAAGGTGACCCTCTACCATGGAGGTAATTGTTCGGGGGGGCTCCTGTCCAAACGTGCGTTTTGGTCCCCTGCACTTTTACTGTCCAAAAACAATGTCACGCTACAGTACGCAGACATTCGTCGAGCACTAGGACCAAGCTGAAAACCGCAGCTCAAGCTAAAGTCCGCTTCCCCGAGTTTAGCCCACCCACACGCTCCTGATTGGCCCACTGTCTTGCGTGATTGGTGGTCAAGAATGTTGTAATGAAAATTTCGTCCATGCCCCCTACAGGTGATGAACTGAACTGTTCTCCATGAGGAGGTTGCTCTGAGCTTCCAACAGTTCCCCCCTTACCTTTCTGTTTTGTTTGTAGCGTCCACCTATGATGGTTCTTCTGTTTATGGCCTCCTGGAAGAGCTTCTCCATCTGGTAGAATGAAAGCAAATATCTTAGATCCTCTGGGATTGCAGCGCTCTGCAGTCCCAAAGAAAGACAATTAACTATTTAGCTTTTTTAAGCAACAACCAAGTATAGCACAGCACAAAGACACAACAAAAAAATCTGTGTAAGGGGAAACTCCTATGTTTAGGGGCCTTTCTAATGCTAATGCCCCATTTCTAATGCTGCTCTGGGCAACCACCCATCTAGCACATGATGCTCTTGGTGCACTAATAATCTCTTCAAAAGCCTTTAGGAAACAGCTGGATTTATACATTAGGCTGCACACAGAGGTGCTTTCTAAATATGAGACCTCTAAAGGCAACTATTGAATTTATGGTTTCAGATTAAAAGATGAATATGAAATTATTGCATCCTATCACTAAAGCAATGCGGTACTTTCCACTGGCCAGTCACATGCAGTCATTATTATTATTTTCTGAACTAAAGCGACATTTTCTTGTAACTTGGCTGATTGTGAAAAGCCAAGAGAATGAATGAATTCTTCTCAAAGGCCCTGAATCTCTTTGATATATTCATTGAAAGCAGCTTTTAAATGTCCTGTAGGTAAAATTATAAAGCGTGACTTTACTCTCGTACTATTCCCACACGTTTTTTGTTTGTTTGTTTTTTTGTCTATTTAGCCAAGGGCCTTAAACACTTTCATTACATTTTTTTAAAACCTGTAGGGTAGTATTGCATTAGTGCAGCATTTCTGTATTAAATAGCTTTCTTTGTGGTCGTTATCATATTCCTATTTATCTGATCTTCTGTTTTGTCATTGAGTGCAAACAGCCTCACCACAGACAAACCTCCTAGTTGAGATTTTATGTGCATCTTTTAATGGTGCTCTTTAAACAGTTTTCCACACCTTTAGTCAAAGATTTACAGTTTGGGCCAAGCTGCCGAAATAAACTGCAGGTTATTCAGACTATGAAATAGCTCTTAAATGACAATACTGTAGATGCACAAACATAGCCCAAAACCAGCCCCATTGATTACCCCTAGACTTGTAAAAAGGAGATGTAATGTTAGAAAGTTTTCATTGTTCTCACTGAGGAATACGGTAGTTAAAATGTTTAAAAATGATAAAAAAAAAAAAAAATCCCAGATTGGTTTTCGGTTGCTTCTGCCTCTCTGTGTTAATTACATAGCATCTTACAAAAACTGAACAAAAAGATTTAAATTCACACCCTTCAAATTATATGTTTACTTCATGCTTTAAAGGAAGAGTGCTAATTATTGCACAATTACAAAGGAAACCCCCGAAGAGAATGTGTGCTCATGTTAACTTATCCATAAAACTCAATGGGGAATGTTGGAAACTGAAACTTCTCAGAGAATAGAGTAGAAATAGCCTTTATTGTCCCACAGTGGGGAAAGTCACATGTTCCAGCTTTAAGGAAATGGAATCATCCAGAAACTCGGGATAACACTGAAAATAAGAATCGGAAACTGTTTAGTAAAATAAGAAGAAATATTTTCATTACTATCCTTAATGCAATTGGGCAGTGTGACGTCAAGGCAGAAAAACATCAGTCGTCTCTTCTCTGTGCGACACCCAGTGACCCAATACCCAGTGATCCCCTTTGGTCCCTTTCCATTGTTAAGTGTTATTGCCTCTAATAATCTTTATTTGACAGAAGAAGAGGTATTGCCTGGTTGCTACGGTGACTCCATCACCTCTTTTATGAAACACAGAAAAAGAGCAGAACACAGATGGGCACACAAGAACAGGGGCTGCATATTGAAATATAAAATCTATCGTTTTTACAATTATGTCTCAATAATATACACAAACCTGGTAAAAAAAAAAATGTTAATTTAAAAATTCCCTTTTTTTCATATAAAGTGCCTTATCTTCAAAATGACGCATCTTATTTAATGTGTTACTCAGAAATAATTTTTAAATCTATATCAATAAAAAAAAGTACATTTCATTATTTAATCTTGCTAAATAGTATTAACAAAACCATTTAAACAAGTTTGCAACTTAACAGGCACAAGTAATACGTGTTTGGATAGGAGTAAACTTGATGCTTTTTTCTTTGTCTGACCATGTTTAGGTCAAAAATAGAAAGAATTGTTTACTTATCAAACTGCTTGGTGACAAAGTTTGTTGCACCGTTGCCAAGCAGCAAGAAGGTTCTGAGTTTGATCCCTGGGGCAGGGTCTCTCTGCATGGAGTTTGCATGCTCTCCCTGTGCATAAGTAGATTTACTCTGGCTTCCTCCCACAGTCCAATAACATGACTCTCTAGATTCTCCCTGCGTGTGCATGATTGTATGTCTCAGTGCCTCTCTGTGTAAAAGTTAATAGCAGAGAAATAAAAATTAGTAAAATTTGCTGAAGTTTGTTCAGTCAGCTCCTCTTAGTAATAAATCAACTTAGATTTTAGTGAGTGAAATTTACAATGTATTTTTATGTGGAAAAGTTACCTAGCTTTTTTTTAGGGAATTTGCCTTCCGGTTTTTTTTCGTGTTGGGTTTTCCTGACCTTTGCCTTGTTTAGCTGAAGCAGTGGCTTTCAGAAAAGTCACTATCATGCACTGGCTGAGCTGTAAATGTGAGAACAGTCTCATGCGTTCTCCATATTATTGGAAGATAGACGTGTTTTCTTCTGAACTAAACATTGAGTTCTGGCTGCAATCTCCTGAAATAGTAGAACACAGACTCCGATTAAAATAAACAATATTTTTACCCTGATTCCTACAGTTAATTTTTATACAAAAATTATATTTGGGCTTGACTTTTCATTAGATAACACAACATTTTTTCTCAACTAAATGGTTGCAAAAACTAGTGAGCTTTGACCCATAACCTTTATTAACTGTAGAGCTTTGATCCATCATTGTGAGCCGTGTTCTCATGTGGGATGGCCTTCTTTGTCTAACAGGAGGCTCTGACAGTGGTGCATTTTTTATAAGGCTATTATCAGTCTGCTTCTTTCCTATATATATGTAATACTGACTTTTCTTCTTTGCTTTACAATTATTACTTGCTTTTTGTTCCATTTAGCTCCACAGAACTGCAGAAAAAGGACTTTTATTTACTCTGCTCCATCTGCATGAAGCATTCTGCTAAAAGACTGGAAATTAAGTGAATTAATTATACTGAACATGTTTATTACTAGACTGCTAGCACATGAGATATCCTCTTTATAATGTCATGGTTTTATTTTTTCAAATTGTGTCTCAGTTGTGTATTGTTAATTATCATTGTGGTGTAAAATTTGTCGCTTCTGACCTAGGAAAAATCTATTTTTATTTTAAGCGAGGCTTTCCCGGTTAAATAAGGGTTAAATAAAAAAAATTGAATAAATTTGCTGTTTGGGGGGAAAGGGTTTTATTTCACAGTGCACTTACTTTTATATATAATGTTTAATTTAAACCAGAAAAACAGTATAATTCATGAAACTTTCATGTATGATAAGAAGATGAATGCAAACTGTGAACATTTTTAATTTTGATTTAACTGATCGTTTACATGACAGCTATATGTCACACTTGCAGAAACTAGTATCTGCTATTGAGGCAGGTCTGGATATAAGCAGCCTCTCTCCCAACCTGACCACCCGCTGGGATATGGGCTCTGCTTTCTTCTTCTGTGGTACCATCATCACTACAATAGGTAAATAGTAACAGAAAACATCCATCTGATTATCTGGACTGATAATCTTACTAATGTATTTTAGATATATATTCTCAGTGTGATTATTTTTAATCACATTAAAATGTAACCCTCAGAAGTTTATTCATATTACATTTGTAGAGATTGCCCTTTGATTTTTGTTCCCAGGCTTTGGGAATCTGTCACCTCGGACATGGTTTGGACAGTTGTTCTGTGTGTGTTATGCCCTGGTGGGCATCCCCATGTTTGGCTTCCTGCTTGCTGGAGTGGGTGATCATATGGGCACGGTGCTGCGGAGAGCTGTGGCCAAGATTGAGAAGCTCTTTTTGGTAAGAATGGTCTGTCCTGCACAACATTTAAAACTTGAATCTAAGAATGCATAGCGTCTAGTGACTGTTTCTTAACGGAAATAAGAAGCTGAATCTTTGCAGTCAGAGAATCAATAATAAGTACAGACAAAAAGAGGCTGCAAAAACTACCATTGCTGTAAAAATATTTTTTTTATAAACTGCACAACAATTCAAGCACTGCTTTTCTCCAAATTAGGAACCACCCCATTATTTTCAGGACCTGCCTGGATATTAGAATGAGGTGATCAAAGCACATCTGGAATATCTAAATATCCACTGGATAGACATATTTTCACCAACTCCTTTTTTTTATTGCTTTCCCAATGGTACAACAATACCACTATGGCTATCGTGTCCGCATCATCATTTTTCTGATTTATATTTCTAATTAAAATAAGTTTTTGCTCCTCCACCATCAGTTTTAGTCTCATGTTTGAGGAGAAAACAACACCAGGACTTTTATCAGCATAGGATTTATATTAAGGGTATATAAAACTGGCAATACTGTGAAGAGTTTTAGTCTGAAGCAGCATATCTTGGAAAAGTTATATACTAACAGAAAAAAAATCTGATGTGCAAAGCAACTCCATAACTGTAATTGAGGATAAATTGCTGCATTACCTCAATGATGAATTATTAGCTTTGGCATTTGAAAGCTGAAGGCACTGCTCATGAAAACTGCTCATTACCACCTAATGCATGAAAAAATGTGTATGAGACATGTCAATAGAACATTTAGATTTTGTGTGGTTTGCTAGCAGTTTTCTGTTGGGAGAATTTAAAATAAAGAATTGCCTGCCTTTTTGATATTCAACTACTATGTTTTAAGGGTTATTGTGGGGGATTTGTGTTCCTAGGAATTTACAGATTGACTTTTAAATACAACTCACCCATGAGAAGAGGCATGTTGGAGAGCTAAGTGCCCACCAAATACCAGCTGCTATAAAAAGGGTGCACATATTTAATATAAACAGTCTCCTTTAGTTGCCGGCGAACAAAAATATAAGTGCAGCACTTTTGGTTTTGCTCCCATCTTTTATGAGATGAGCTCAAAGATCTAAAACTTTTTCCATTTACACAAAATCACAATTCCCCTCAAATATTGTTCTAAATCCATTCTAAGTCTGTGATAGTGAGCACTTCTTTGATGAGAAAATCCATCCCACCTCACAGGTGTACCATATCAAGATGCTGATTAGACACCACGATTAGTGCACAGGTGTTCCTTAAACTGGCCACAACAAAGGGCCACAGGGAAAAAGTAGCACCTCCTTAGTTTATTAAATATATTAAGAACTAGTGACTGCCTACCAGAGTTTGGTTTTAGCCAATGAAATAGCAGCAGGCGCCATTAGAAAACCAACAAATTATGATTTTACACTTTTGCTGTTT
>NW_015150463.1:2311217-2333910 GCF_000732505.1 Cyprinodon variegatus
ACTTTCATCACAGCTTTGTAGCCCACCTTCAACCATATTACTCCCACATGACCAACCTGTTTTGGGTCGGTCTCAAACGGTTGAAGCAGGTGAGGGGCACGATGAATGTTCATGTTTTTGTTAACGCGAGAATTGAGCTTTAAGGCAACATTAATGATGTTCACCTTTAAGCCTAACCTGTATAAATGTGTATGCCTAGTTATTGAATGCCATTAAATCTGCATTGTTTGTTGCCACCTCTCCTGCAGAAACGTAAGATCCGGCCCACAACTGTGCGTGTGATGTCAGCAGTTCTCTCCATCCTTATTGGCTGCTTGATCTTTCTCGCAGTCCCAACAGTGGTGTTTCAGAAAGTGGAGAAGTGGTCTTTTCTGGAGTCGCTGTATTTCGTGGTCATCACCCTTACCACTGTTGGATTTGGAGACTACGTACCAGGTGCTAACCTGCATCCCCATGTTTTATAACAATGTCTCTAGCAGCAGGCTTGTGTTCATGCTGCCCAGACTTCAATACCCTCCTATCAAGCTGGAAAGAACATATTTTTCCTTTCTGATAACTGTTGAACAATGCAGCAGCAGCTTCCTTTTTCCCAATAATACTCCAGGCTTTATATTTACGTTGCTATATCTGACCTGCATGTGCCAGGTTGCTATGGTGATTAACATTTTTTATGTTAAAGGGAAGGATGATTTACACAGACACTGGAAAACTTAAAGAACTTATAACCTGGTATGTTACATGTAAAATAAAACCTCAGAGGTTAGGACAACCATTGCCTTCAGAGCATCAGTCTTAAAAGAAAAAATAAGGAGCTTCAGAAATGAAGATACTATTTGTTAGTGAATATTTATGATGTGCTTTAATAGAAGAAAATGGGACTTCTTATGGTTCTTGAAGACAAGCAGCAGCTACAAAAATCAATGGCCCATCATGGGAAAGAAAGCTCTGACTCAAGGCCATTTCCATCTGGAGAACTTGAGAAATTCTCTCAAGAGTAAAATATGGATTTCCAACATTTCTGGTTAGAAAGAAGATTTAAAGAAGCCCTCTTTAATGGGAAAATATCACTGAACAGAGTAGATTACCTCAGATTTCTTCCCTTTAACACCTATTCTCTGGCCAGATCGTTTTATAGCACATTCATGCTTCACTTGTGTGGCTAAACAACTCACATGGCATAGTTAGGGACACGTTTGGATTGCCAAGCAACTATGGCTCAAACATTTAGCGGCATAGAGGATAGAGCCAGTGACTTTTGTCCTTAATGACCTAAATCTCTCTATTTAAGAGGTTATTCTGACTATGAATCCTTAAGAATCCTTTTGGATGAAATGTAAAACATTTTTAAATGTTAAGAGAAGTCCTGTTGCCTCCTACTGCAGCAGTTGTGATAATCTATTCAATTCAATTCAATTTATGTACCGTAACTCCAGCTCACAACACATGTCATATCATGGCCCTTCACAGAGACAATTCAGTCAGATTGGTTCAACTTTTTCTGTCTAAGGAAAACCAGCTGATTGCATCCACTCATTGACTCAGTAGCAATCCCTCACACCTAGAATGCTTGTAGCAGCACTGGAGAGGGAAAAACTCCCTTTTAGCAGGAATAAACCTCCAGCAGAACCAGGCTCAGAGTAAGCAGAAATACAGAACCCAAATACAACAACTGAAAATTATAGCACTGTGATGATACTGGCTCCTTCTGCACCCTTTCAGGCAGGATAGAAGCATATATATATATATATATATATATATATATATATATATATTTTTTTTTTTTTTTTTGGAAATGATTTACATCAAACCATCCTAAGCCCTGTGTCTTTGTTCAGGTCAAGGTGGAACGATCTTCAAGCCTCTGGTGTTGCTGTGGATAGTGTTTGGTCTGGCGTACTTTGCCTCCATCTTGACAATGATAGGCAACTGGCTGAGGGTTCTGTCCAAGAGGACACGCGCTGAGGTGAGATCTTTTAAGGTCAGGAAGCTTTCTCAAGGCAGACTTTAAGCATGTTCTCTCTTTCCCCTTACTTGTTTTACTTTGTTGCTTTCAGATGGAGGAGTTGAGGGCCCACGCCACAGACTGGACTCAGAACATGGAGTTCCGCATCCCAAACCCCCTGGAATTCAACGACCCATTTCTCCTTCAACGACGGCGATGGAAACGCAGCGAACGTCGCCGCATCCGCCGAGGAGCCCACGGCACCCTGGGATACTGGGTTCGAGGCGGTTCCGAGAACGGACACTTGCCAAACCGCTTTGCGGGCCTTTCCAGTTCCTTGTGCCAGCTAGAAGGTCCGCCCTCTATAGAGAGGGCCGCGATGTCCAAGCCCAGGCCACGGGCTAGCGGAGAGGCAGGTGTCCCAAACGCAGCGCTGGGAAGTAGAGCGGATGCTGTTGTTGGTGTTCAGGGACATGGAAGGTCATGTCATCAGGTTCTAGCCCGATCCTTCTCCCTTCCTGTGGCCCGATCCACTTCAGAGCTGGACTCCAGAACTGCTGCCATATTGAATGACTCCCTCTCTGGATCTGAGTTTGCATTTGACTCCAGGTCAGATGGCTCACCTGAGTCCTTATCATTCTCAGTGCTACACAGTCTCCAACTCCCCCATCCCCTCCACAGGGAAGATGGGGGTGTGGGAGCAGTTACGGAACAGGAAAAAGACCAAATGGTTTTAAAGAAATCTGGATCGGAATCTACAAGTGCCTGCAGTCAATCCCTCGCTGAGAGTGCTTCCTTTTGCCCCCACCCTCACACACCTGAATTACACCCTCCCTCCCCTCAGGGTTCCGCTGCTTCTTCACCAGACTGTCAGTTGCTGGATTTCTTTGGAGAAACCCTGGCCTACATTGATGAGTCCTCAGACACACTGAGTGACCTCACTGAGCCAACAGCAAGCAAAGAGAAAAGGAGACGTCCACATAAGCCCAAGCGGAGGAGCATGAAGAAAGGTTTGTCACCCGGATGGAGCCTCTTGCATCTGAGGAGGCCAAGCCTGCAGCCACCCTCTAATCCCCCAACCCCACCTCCAGACTGTTCTTCCTCAGATCTTTCGGTATCAGAGATCCAGACAGACTCAAATCCTGGCCTTTGATGGACCCTGTACGTATGGCATACCGCCAACGTTTTCATGACATAACTTGACAAAACTGAATCATTAATTCCTTGGAGGTCATTAATGAAGTAAGTGCCTAAAATCTGCTTTACCTCTCCAGAGGGACAGTCTTCTGTTACCTGCTGGCACACAGTGTATTGATTTATTCCTGTTTAAATCTGATGCAGACTGTTATATTTCTGTCTAAATTTAAAAAAAACATACACTCGCTATGCAAACAAAGCCTCAAATTTAATTAATTTTAATAGATTAATTTTAATATCTTTTTACTTCTATCCGTATTCCATCACACATAGTTCTATTGTTCTATTGTTGTTTCCAAGTACAGAATAATAATGAAACAATACGTACTCTTTTTCAGCTTGTGTTTTTCATTCAGACAAAAACAAATTATTTGTCCATTGTTGGTATAGATGAGGGAGAAGACTTATTATCATTACATTCACTCTGATGTTGAGCTTGCCAAGTTGTGGATAACACACAGAAGTGTCTCTCCTGCAATCTAAATTCAAACCTGCACCAAAGCAACCAATATGGCAGCCATTTATTTAAATGGTAGCCCCAGAAATAAACTGTATATTTGCACCTGATAGTGTGTTTCTTATTCAACCCTTAAAACTGTTGTACTGTACGTTTGTATAAAGGTTTATTTAGTGTTCAAATAGATAAAAGGATGACAAGCAGCTTTTGCTCATCCCTCCTGTTTTTCAACTTGGTTAATAGAAGAGTTGGGTTTGATGTTCTTCTTGGTTAATTTACTGGTTTAAAGATTATCTTAAAGTAGGAGTTTTGAAAATATTTTCGTCTGAAAAGCAGTTTCTGTTTTATATAATTTTTGCTTTAAAAAGCAATATTCTTGACTGCTTCTATCTCTGATTTATTATCCATTTATTAGTTTATTAACCAAGTATTTATATTTTAACTTTTTGATGCCAAAACTTTTTCTAAAGGCAATAGAACCATTTTTATCTATTTTGTTTTGCTATTGAAACCTCTTGTGCACTGTGGATGGTTAACTTGGGTGCTTAACTGCATTTAAACCAACGTCACACCTGTTTCTGTCCCTTTCCACTCATTCATTATGTCTTGGTTCTTTCTTTACTTCCAGATATATATATCCATGTTCTGTTTTATGGTTGTCTATAAATCCACTTTACAATGTCATCATTGCAGACAAGCACTCCTAATCTGTCAACCAGGCCTTGGTTCTCCCCCTTCACTTTATCTGACCATCCTACCACACACTCCACCACTTTCTCATTGCACAACCCTCTTACCTTTTTGCCTTCCTGATATGGTATTACAGTCTCCATTGTTGCTCCTGCTGGAGGTTGAGGGCTGCTGGAAGCTGAACCTCTGGCCCAATCTTTTTCTACCTCCTAATGCGATTTCTCTCAATATTTCCACGTATTCAGCTCCTTCAATTTTCCCATCAACTGTAACCGGCTTCCTGTTAGGACAGGATAAGCATCCCGCTGCACGATGCAATATGATTTACAATGGGCACAGGACGTCCACAGCAAGGTCAAGTATTTATTTTCTCAAAGCCATGTACCGGTATTAATTGTTTTTCTACATTATATATTTTTTTACTTTTACGGTTTATCAAATAAAAACTCTAATGGAATAGTCTAAAGCTGTGGTTGTATTAAGACCAAAGTCAAGTTTTAATCCTTGGGTAAGAAGTAGAATGTGTGGAAGCTTTTATCAGACAAAACCAAGATGTTAAAATCCAAAAGAAAGAAATATATTTGAAACTTAGCACAAGCTCATAACCTGGAGAAATCTGTCAGTGATTCATGTGTTGGGATGCAGGCTGTTATGTCTGAGGTTTTTATGTCATGTAAGGGATAAAGGAACCACTGTTTTGTTTTCCCCAATCATGAAACCATACACGGATATTGTGAAGGACTGTAAAACCATAAAATCTTCTCATTGTTGTGAATTGCCCCCAAAATAATCAGTGAGTCGCCGCCTCACAGTGGTGTGCCGATTCATATGTGGGCAAAAAATCTTTTCATCTGGAGAAAAACAGGAACAATTGGTAATGTATGAGTGCATATCCTAAAAAAAATAGGAAACCTCAAGGTTTTTGTAGATTTCATGTGTATCTAATTGCACATACAAAACACTATATTATCTTTTGTCTTTAAAGTTGGTTTTTCCCCACTACATGAACAATATTTATGTTATGTTTTTTGTGTTTGCTATGATCTTCAGCAGCTAAAGCATTAAGATCTGAAAGATCATCATGAGGCCCAAAATATGCAAAAATGTGGTGCAGTCTAGATATAGACTGTTTTCAGAAAGCTACTTGTAAAAAGTCTATGTTCCTTCCACACTGGCTTTTATACTGCAAGGTCTGTTTTTTTTTATTGTTTGTTTTCTTCATTTGAAAGTCATGTCTAACATAAGATCTGTGAGGACTGGTCTCAAAGTTCGCTGGTCAGCCCACGTGGAAAAATATGCACCAAGTATATTTTTGAACCCTCAAAAATCTGAAATATGTGCAGCAAAGCACATAAAAACCAGTAGAGAATTGCTGATTCTCTATGAAGCAGGAGATGCGTAATGACTTGAACCCTGAGGGACCTGAGTGAGCTAATTTCTTGGTAAATGAGGGGTAAACAGTCAGTTCCTGCATACTCAGAATAAGGATCTAGTTCACAAAGATATGGTGGCATTATGCCCTCCTTTGGGGCCAAAATAAGTCAGAGGCCACCCTCAGATTCAGGCTCCCATATATTTTGTTATTTGATGACAGCTGGCTAGAAGGAGAGCAAGGTGGTGCAACCAGACACATCAGAGGTTTGGTCGTTATGACTCCTGCTGTTGTTTTTCCTGCGTCTGGGTTTATGATCTCAGCTGGTTTAATTTTAAAACCTGCTTTGTAGGCGATGCAATAAACACTGCTTGCAAATTGTAAAGTGCTCACATCTAATTTGAAGAATATAGAACTTTGAAAGAAAATCAGTTGTTCCGTTGGAAAAGAAAATGAAATATTCCCACTGGGTTTGGGATAAGTCTGAGTTAGTAGGAGGAATTCAATTATGTAGTAAAACACTATTTTCATCATGGGAGAAGAAGTTAAAGTCCTGAATAAAAGTCACAGAGCAGACTGTACTTCTACAGAAGCTTTGGTCTTTCAGTGTTTGCAGGAAGATTCTGCTGATCTTCTGTTTGTTTGTGTGTGAAGAGTGTGACCTCTTCTGTCATTATCCTCTGGGGTAACAGTATCAAAGCAAATGCCTGACAAATGTGCAACAAGCTAATAAAGAAGTTTGGCTTAGTTCTAGGAACTCATGTAGAACCTCTGGAGAGGATTTTATGAGAAGAATTCTTCATAAAATAAAGAACATCACAGACAACCATGGGCATACTTTTTAGATTGTCTGCAGTCAGAGGCTTCTCGAGAGCCGTTTTAAGACAGACCTCTACAGCAGATCATTTTTGCCTACAGCTATCAACTAGGTCAAAAACAAATTATTATTTTGCAAAACTATTATTCTGTAGCTTATATTTTTCGATAAATAGATTAATAATCGGATTGCAAAAAATTCCCTAAAGAGGACTTTTTTCGAAAGTAAACCAGGTGAAACTAAAACGTTTCCACTTGAGGAGTTTTGGATAGAGCCTATTGACAGACTTAAACGTGTTTTTTTTTTTCATCTTAAATGCAAAATCTTTACATATTTCTTTTACATCATTTGATATAATGAATGCTCTAAGTGGGTTGCTCTGTCAGTTTAAGACATGTTTTTGAGTCTTGAGTTAATGATTAATTCGTTAGTAAATCAGTGATGATTATTTCAATAACTGATTAATCACATTAATCATTGTTTTAGCCAAACTATCAACATAAACAGCTTGTTGGAAAAAAAAACAACCACATCAAATTAGTTTAAACAACATTTAAATTCCCTTTGCAATTAATATTTTAAATTTAAATATATTGAATCTTGCTTTGCTGAAAGAGATTAACAAAAGGGTGAAGCTCTCATTGCTTTGGTCTGTCCAAGTTTTGACGTTCATCTACGGTTAGCAGGCTTGACTCATGAAAGAAAGAATGAAACAGCCTGACCCAGAACAAACTGGCAGCTCTTACTTAGAAACTCTGTGTTCTTTCTGAACTTATCTTTGCGACCTGCTTTTGGATAAAGGCAGAAATCAAAGGCTGTGTGGATGAATTACTAAATAGAGACTTGAGTTTACATAAAAATCTCAAAGTTATATTTACCAATAAATACATATAATACATGTAAATAATCAAAATCTTTTCTTTAGATTATCATATTATCTTAACCTGAGTTTTTCAAGAAATTGTTCTGACATTTCAGATTAAGGTTGATTAATGAAATAAATTTCATAATTACCCCCTGAAGGTCAGAGTATGGATTCTTATTTGAGTAAATATTTTTAATACGGTGAGGAAACCAGTAGGTGTTTATGAATCATGCGTATCTCACTTCTAACCTTTGTCCGAGCGCAGCTTCTGAAACAGGAAGGAAGACCCATCAATTATAACAAAACGCAGGAAGGAGTGTTTGACCAGCTGGAAGGTGAGAAAACAGGAAAGGTAGAAAAAAACATAAACAAAAGCAGCAATGAGAGAACATAAAGGGAAAGAACACGTTATTGCAGCAATAACAGGATAGGGATATTTTCAAGCCAAAATATTCACACAGCTTAAGATTTATTCACATTTGAGCACATTATAAAACCCAATGTATCTCAGGGGGATTTCATGTAACAGAGCAACACAAAGTAGTGCAGACTTGTGAAGCAGCTGGTTTTAAAACCTTTTTTTACATTTTTTTTTTTAGAAATAACATTTGCTCTGTGTATGGTTTCAAATCTTTTGAGTCTGGATGCTCAGATTTTATTCATTCTTTCCAAACTAGCTCAAGCTGAGTCAGACTGAAAGAAATGCTTCTGTGAAAATCAAATTTCAAGTCTTCCCACAGATCCTTAATCAGAATTAGATTTGGACTTTGGCTAGAGGATTGGCCTTTATTTTGCTCAATCCATCTTTGCATCACTTATCGTTTAAATTGCTCACCCGGTTCCAGAAAAGCAATCCCACAGCATGATACTGCCTCGATAGGTGGGGAAGCTATATCCCCATTGATAGTGTTAGTTTCTAGTGTGGCTTTTAGACTGTTTAATGAGAGGACTTCTTAAGACAAAGGATTGCACTGGAATTTAAATAAGAGTACTAGAATATAGGGGATCTTTTCCTCATGGGGCGACAGTGGCGTTGGATGTAGAAGTTTGTCCTGAAATCGAAGGATTGATGGTTCAAGCCCTGGCTCCGACTTTCAGTGTCGTTGTGTCCTTGGGCAAGACACTTCACCTGCATTGTCTACTGATAGTGGTCAGAGGGCCCGGTGGCGCCAGTGTATGGCAGCCCCGCATCTGTCAGCGAGCCCCAGGGCAGCTGTGGCTACAATGTAGCTTGCCACCATCAGTGTGTGTGTGAATGGGTGAATGAATGTAGTGTAAAGCGCTTTGGTCAAGTCTCCTGACCTGAAAAAAGGCGCTATATAAGTACATGCCATTTACTATTATAAAATAGAAAACCAGGAGAAGCATGAGTCAATATTAATGTAGTGAAAAGGTAAATCTTTCCATCAGATTTTGGTGGATAAATACTATACATCACTCCTTGACTGAATAAGCCTTTCATGGATATATGGAGCTCAATTACAGAAATGACGCCCTCCCCTGTGCAAAGAGGGAACGACTGGGTTCCTGTCGTAACAGGGCCTCCTCTCCACCTCAAGAAGGCTGTAATAATCCTGAGGCTGCAGATTGCTATCTTTTGTTTACCTCTGAGTCTCGTTCTGCTCCGCTGCTTGTGTAACCTCAGCTGGATTTTATGGTGTGCTCCGTTGCCCTGGGAAGCGGTATATTGAATTTAGCTGCCTGAAAAATAAAAATGACTTCAGCCAGGAGTCTGATCCAAACCTGTAATGTGAGCTCAAACCATGAGGTACACGTAAGGAAAGAATTGCCTTCTGTTAAACTTTATGGATGTTTTACAGCCTCTATCAAAGGCTTCTTTAAATTTTTGGTCACTATGTGACAAACCAGGCCCATGAATCATGGCAGCCGTATGTTTGCATGTATGGGCGTGCTCTTAATGCCCCGGGGGTCTGTGCACACATTCAAATATATGTTTTTTTTTTTCTTGTTTTTGTTTTGAATAACGTAGGATGTGCGTGAGAAAGCAAAGGTCAACAACCGGAGTGTGTGCACCTCTCCAAGAGACAAGGACCCAGTGTGAGAGAGAAAAGCAAGGAGCTCTATCATGGGATAAGTACAGGTTGGACATAACAAGAGGTAGTTAAGTGGAAAAGACTAACAGATGCTGGAGCTAGTTTACTGAGGGGGGAAAAGGAGCCTCACCACAGCTGAAGCACTGACACCCCAACTCATGAGACACATTTATACACAGTGAAAATGGAGCTTTGCTGTGGCTCAGACAAACAAGTTTACTGTGATGGCTGCAAAACACTTGGTACCTCTTTAAACTATTTTAACTTTGGAGTCATCTCAGGTCGCAGTCTCTCCTTCTTCGGTAATGGGAGCGGCTGAATTCACAATCTTAACAAACAGCTTAACTAAAATGATTTTTTTAAAAATTAAAAAATAAATTATTTAGCACTGTATTAACTAAAAATGATCTTCAAAATTCTCAAAAACTTTAAATTCTGAAAAGCGTGGTGTGCTTTTGCATTGAAATTGATTTAAATCAAAAGATCAAATTCCCTGACTGCTTAGGAAGGTTATCTGATGAGCAAACTGGGTTTTCCTGTGTGTGAATTAACCTCAGAATAAATAAAGTTGTAAAGGCATAAACATGGCCGCCTACCCAAAATGATTCAACATGAAGAAAATTAATGAGGGAAGCATGGGAGCAGGTTATGGAAGAGTTGCGGAGATCCATACCTTAGTTGAGATTTTCTGTGCACAATTATTTGCCATCAACATGTTTGCCTTTTAAACCATTGTGAAATACACCTAAAGGAAGAGCAGTTCGCCACAGTTCAGACAGGGGAGAAAGCAAACCAGAAGGGAGAAGAGAGGTCTGGTCTGATCAGACCAAATATTTATTTTTTTGGGCCAAATGGCAAAACCAAATGTGTTTAGTGACCGAATAACACTTCACATCACCTTATTCATCTCATTCCCATGGTGAAACATGGTGGTGGCAGCATTATGACACAAGGATGCTGAAAGCTGATGGAAAAATAGGCGGAGCTAAATAATTGGTCTATAAATGTCCAAAGCCAGAAAAGACATTTAACGTTTTATCTATAGCTTCTATTTAAGATGGTTCAACTGAGTCTTGTTTCAGGGAAGCTGAATATGTATGAATTCCACACTTTTCAGATTTTTATTTTGAGGAAAGAAATTAAAACCACCTGATTCCTGATACATGGTATGTCTACGCTCTTTAAATTTATAAACTATCTTGTAGTTCAAGACCCAAGACACTATGAAATACTAAACTATGAAAATAATAGTTTAGAATATAAAAAGAAAATGAAACTCCAGAAAATGCTTCCAAATCTGTTTCTAATGAGACAATTGGCATTTATTTCAGAATTATATAGAATCAGAATTAGATATTTCTTAGCTAAATTAATTCAGAAAAATACTTATAATTCTATGCAAATTCAATGTTTGGAAATAATGTTTTGAAAAAATATTCTTCCAGGGGGAAAATAAAATTACATTTTGGGGGGAAAAAAAAACAAGAATTTGCTGCATTATTTTGATTGATTTTGGATTCTAGTTTATCAGTACTGGTCCAATATATTACTGTACATGCAGCCTAATGTATATCTGTATACCAGCAGTATTACAATTTAGGAATTCCAGAAGTAAAGTAATAACGTGGTTTAAAGTCTCTCAGAAAGTACAATTCTGACTGGATGCCTAACTGCTCTTCTACTGCTTTAGGCTGAGGATGGGTATATAAGCCTGATTTATTCACTATAAAACATGTTTTAATGTGCTTTTTTATTTATTTATTTTATTTTAAGTTGTTCTATTGATTCACACTACAGCATTGAAATCAAATCTGTCAAACTTAATTAAAGTGTTGAAGAACAGCCCAGAAAAACATACCCATCATAAAGACGAAGCTACTGGAACACCAGAGGCCATGAACACATTAAAGCAAGTCTAGCATTTATATGGACCCTAAAACTATTCTCAGAGAAAGAAACACCCACTTAAAACAACATGAAAAATCCTCACCCTTGACTAAAAATGTGTTCCTTTTGTGGCCAGATGAACAAAGTAGATTCATCCGGAGATAGCCTACATTTTTGTTATGAGGAAAGAATGGATTCAAGACTAAGATTAAAGATGTTTTATTGTTAAGTCACTGTATATGTGCAATACATACAGATGAATTGAAAACATGGTGGTGGCAGCATCAGGCTGTGGGACTGTTTCACCGTAACACTGGTGGATTGACAAGAGAAGTCTACCTCAAATCAAGGGACACCCACACAAACGAAGAAATCACACAACATATGTATTCCTGTTTTTATTGTTTTCATGAACAGAGGCTGTTTCACTGTGTGATAAATTTTATGTGTGTCATATTTGTTAAGCTGACTTTTAAACCATTTTTTAATACCACTTGGGGACAAATAAAGTTATTCAAAGACTGAACTGACTCAAACTGAAACTGACTTCAACTATGGATATGGATTTGTGGAGAAAAGTAAGAGACATCACCTTCATGGCCTTGATCTGGTCCAGAAAACCAACCGCTACACAATCTCACCTAAAAAGTTAATGGAGTTGAAGTAAACTAAAACAAATGATCTGAGAAAAGCTGAACGAAACTAATTTGCACTGAACAAAAAGACTTAAAAATGATTGAAATTAACTAAATAAATATTTGTTAAAATGATGAGACAGAATCTTTAAAAGCTAGGTCTTCTCCAGGAAGTTCACATGAAACATACCAATATAATGGGGAGAGTATACATTAACATCTGTCTGGAGCTTTGTTGGATTTCTGTTTGTGTGGATCAGTCCTTTAATATTCTCTGCACTCGCGTTTTGGAACACTGTTACACAAATTGTTGACCAGGATCATGTTGGATGCATCCGCTTACACAATTTCACAGCCATCCAACTGAAAACCAGTATTTCCTGTGGCTGTGGAAGGACTTGCAGAAAACCACTGGATAACTTAATACTTCTATAACTGGCTGTTGTTGTTTGTGATGAGTGGACTCCTTCCTGTCCTTTCATTGTCAGCCAGGACAGAAACATATCCTGCTGTGGGACAATCTGATGCAGATGTGATCCACAAACAATCACAATAAACCTCAATAAAACTTTTTTTTTTATTACACTTCCTTAACTTCCCTAACTCAGGTCACACTTTCAATCTAAACCTAAGCTCTGACCCAAAAAGAGAACCTTTCCTCTTAAGACTATTCAACTAAGTCCTCACAAAGTAGCATATTCCTGGGAAAATAGCCTTACACTGTCCCCACAAGGTAACAAATACTTGGCCACACACACACACACCCGGTCTCCTTGTTACACATAAACCACTGGCATACCAGAGAGCCTATATTTAAAATGAGACCCGGAGCTGTTTTTTTTTTTTTTTTTTTTCGATCGTTTAGACATTGTATTAAAGGTGGATGTTGGATGTAAAGAGGATGAGTGAATTGCTGAGGTTGCTGGTAAAGAGTGGAGCAGGATATGATGAGGAGAACAGGGGGAGCATCCTTCTATAATACAATAATGAACGCATGATGAGAAAAGCGGAGTGATTATGGGACGCATGCGCCAGGCCTGAATAGTTACAAATTTGCCACGGCTGCAAATTACCGCCTTCCAAACGTGTAGCCGTTCCAAATGCAGCCCTATCGTCCCACATCTCATTTTCAAAGGCTCTCTTTTCTGCCTCTCTCCTCCCACCACAAATCCCAGAACCTCGAGCGGCACAGAGAAAGTGGGAGAGAGGAGATGAGGGGAGCGTTTAAATCTGGCGTTCCGTGAGTGGTCGGGTCGGTGTCTGGAAACCTTTCACATCCTGTTTACGGCGGGGCAGATTTCAGCCTGGGGACCGCAGAGAGCAATGCCTCCGCCTGGACACGGCTCCTGCTTCTCCTTCAGTTTCCCATCTCTACAAGAGTCTGCAAGGCCTCAAATCGCAGCTGCCTTCAAATTAACACCTTTAAGTGTAAAACAAACACGTCTGGGTGCGGCCCCCACAGCACAAGCCACTGAGACAGGATCCTAATGGAAAAAACTAAGATTTTTTTCCTAAATTTCAATATACAGGCACATGTTTAACAAACCTATGGAGTTATATTTACAGGGTCCGACATTAAACGGAAAGTTCCAGAGAATAAGGCAGCAAAAATCCTGACGTCTGATTCAGTCTGCCAGGAAGGGATCAAACAGAGGATCCATCTCAGACGACGGTTTGCAGAGTTCTCCTTTCTGCTCTCATCAGCGACACTTGCAGGATTTAACCACCATGTTGGAGAGCTGCTCGACTCGAGGCGTGCGTCCAATGAAGTACATGATGGTGAGGGGCTCCAGGTCCTGAGGGACGCAGCAGGGGGAGGCGGAGGCCTCGGGGTTCAGCTTGTTGTAGAGGGGTAGGATCTGACAAGAGAAGAGACGGTAGAAGATGCTTTATGATCAAGTACCATGAAATTTTTTTTTTCTTTTTCAGAGAACGATGGACTCCTGCCTCAGCGGCTTTTGGCTTAGTTCTTTTGCTCTTATACAACAGAGCTGTGTGGTTGTTTTTCTTACGTTGCCAGGCAACCAAAGCATGGTTTGACTCTGTGGGAAATAAGAGCTATATAAGAAAATCTGATGCCGTTCTGACATGTTTATGGTAAAAACAAAGCAGCAGCCAGAAGACACTGGACATACGGTTCTAATGGAAAGTTTTCTGCTCATTCACAGAAGTCTGCACTTAATTCTCTACAGTTGCATAATCTGAACAGCGGTAAAATGTTTGGATCGCTATTCACACTTCTGAATTCATTAAAACCCTTACAGAAGCCGCAGGTGTTAAAGGGTATGCAAGTGATCTGAAGAATATTCGAGTAAAGATGTTCAGCTTCATTCTCCTCTCATGAGTCTTTCATCACCTGAATACTGTTTTTCCTCGTATTAGACAAAGCTACTTAGGATAATGGGGCTATGGCGTCATCATTTGGCTAATAGTGGCTATAAAAATGTATGGTGAAAAAGTATTAGAGGAAGACCCAACAAGTTTATACTATACGTCTACAAGGGTTTGATATGGGAAAAGGGACAGGTGATCTTTGCTCATTAACAGCTGCTCCAGGGCACGTACTTACTTTGGATGGCAATCATAGTTTTTATAACAGCAGTTGTCAGGCTAAGTTTTCAGAATCCTAGTTATTTTTGTACTTTTTAAAATAACTAAAGGATTTTCACACAACCGTGCAGAGCCTGACCCCTTTAAACATCCCGTCCGCTCTAATCTTGCCATGTGGGCCTGATTCCAATCCTCCTACTGTTACTGTGACACAGTTGATTGAAAAGCTGAATGACACAGGTTGTTGAAGTGCCGATTCCTGCAGAATTTTTTTTTAGCATTTTAAGATGTTTTTAAGGCTAGAAAGTTGAATATATTGAATTATTCAAATTCCTTACATTTAATGTGTTTTGAAAACATTTTTTGTTAATAAATATTACCTTTGGGTTATCATTAACTTCACCTATTTGTTTGTTGGGGGGGTAATTGTACAATGATTGTGAAACCTTAGTAAATGTACTAATTTTCGGCTGCATATTACCGCAGTTTGTAGCACTGCTGCCCTGCAGCAAGAAGGTTCATGGTTTGGTTTCTGGCCCGGGGTCTTTCTGCAAGGAGTTTGCATGTACTACCTGTGAATGTATGGATTCTCTCTGGGTACTCCTGCTTCCTTCCAGAGTCCAAAAACCTGACTGTTAGGTTACTGTTAACTTGTACATTACTTTTGGAACACAAACTGTAAAAGTGCATGGCCTTATTGTAATGATGTATATCAAAATGGTGTAATTTCCCAGTAATGTAGTCTAATATGATGGTAATTGCTTTGTCATTAAAGCTGTTACAGAATACAGTTTGGCTTTCCAAAAAAAAAAAAAGGAAAATCACAGACACAAAATTACAGTAAATTGCTGTAATCTTTGCTGTGAAATACATAAAACCTATCCAATTATTTACCGTATTTTCTAGATTATAGAGCGGACCTCACTATAAGCCGTTAGCCTGTTGGCTCACAGCAATAAGAGCTTCTGCTGAAAGATGGGGCTTTGCTGGCTCGTTATTTCAGCTCTGCAGGAGTTGAGCTCAGTCTCTTCATTGGTTCGGCAGCTTTACTGAGGCAAATAAATGGCTAAATGTTTGAATTTAGGGACCTTTGTTCTCCATTGTGTGTGCTGCTAACATGTTTTTGTGCTAAATGAAAATTAGACTTCTTATTGTTCTATTTCCATCTTTTACTTCCCCTTCTGGCAGTTAGGAAAAATCCACAGAAAAGCTGCACCTTCTTACAAGCTGCATGGTTCAAAGCCTGGGAAAAAAGTAGCAGCTTATAGTCCCAAAAATACAGTATTGTATGAATAAAATAAAAATGATTTCTATGTTACTTTTTTTCATAAATACCCAAACATGAAAGATACTTCAAGCAAAGTCCATATTTTCCAAGAAGAAAAGGAAGTAAATTAGAGGGCTCTTCATAACAGCAGAGCTGAATGTGACAAACACCAAGTGTTTCATAAACCAATATGCTTAGTGACAAGCATCTGTGAGGTTGCAGCTCATTTATGACCCAGAGGTTAACCAGTCTCAGCTAACCGTGTTGTTTAGCCACCACAAACAATGCTTTCAAGCTCATTTAGGGGAAAATTTTCCCACAGTTCAAACCATCCATGTATTAAAGTCATGCTGTGAGCTGATTTGAGTTTGGATCAGGGAAGAGTGTGTTTTACCAGAGAGACCGGGAAGCTGCTCCGATTTTTCTCACAATTGCAGATGTTTCTGTTTATATAATTTGGCAGAGTTTCCATGCTGAGATGTCTGTCAGTGTTTCCAGTGAAAATTATTTAGTTCTAGAGGCCATGAATCTTCAGATTGGAGGAAAGAATAATTTGGAAGAAAAAGGACTCATTTGTCTTCACTTGGCCTCAGTGGAATAGGTTGTCGACAATCCTCATTCCATAATAATTGGCACAAAAATGAAATGAGAATGCTGTGTTCAGAAGATTTAAACTAACATTTAATAGAAAACAGCACCGAAACCACACGTTGGATGTAGACCCTGCAGGAAAGTTAGAAAAGAAGCATATTTTTGAACAATCTGTTAGTGTTTGGACTGAAACCAATCGCAGTTTTGAGAGTTAAATGTTTTCCCATCATTTTTTGATATATGATTTCAGCTGTTGAACAGATCAAGTAAGAAGCCAAATGTGTTCGGTGGTCGACATGTCAGAACCGCAGACAGATTATAAAACCAGCTGGAGTCTTTTACAACAGGGACAACTGGTTTTATTATGTGCAAAAAGGGATTTGAGAAATAAGCAAAGCATTCCTTGAAAAACACCTGAGAAACATCAGTGTAACATTGCTAAACTCTTTGCCCATACTGTGAGTATTGTTCCCCTAGGATGGTTTTGTGTGATCTTACTGGTGTTTTCAATTTTTATTATTGAAGAATCTTTACTTCACATCTCTGTCTCTTTTCCTGCCTGCATTTTGATCCAATAAGAAAATGTTCAATAGAAAACATTTGTATTCTTGCTACTTAGATGTTGTTGACCCTTTAACCGAGCCTGCATCAGGCATCCATCGAAATAAACATAGTTTATTTCAATCAATCCATCAATCCGTATTCTAATCTCTTCTACTCCCTGAACAGGTCACTAGTCCATCACAGGTTAACAGATGGACACACAGGAGAAACAACCGTTTAACCACACTCATTCCTAAGGAGAATTCAGACTGACCAATCATAAACCAGTTATTATTATGGAGGAAGCAGAGAGTACATGCACATGGGGAATGTTCCAACATATTTTTTTTTAATCTAACTGAATACATTGAAATTGAATTATGTATTTAATTAATTAAACCAACTCAGCCACAATTCATTTATTCTTTTTACTTTTTGCACTGTTTATGTCGTCCACTGGGTTCTATAGACCTTTACAGTCAGATACTTAGAGAGCAAATATACATTTTTAATGGGGCTATAAAAATAGTTCATTTTGAGTTATATTTCAGTAATAAAAAAAAATAAAAAATAAACTGAATGATATATTTAAGTAATCACAAGCAAATATTGTCCACAGATGGATAAGATTGTTTTATATGTTAGTGTGATCCCTGAAACTCACCATGTTGTAGTGGTTGTTGGCGCTCCAGAGGTAAGGACAGGTACCGGCACAGAAATTGGCTTTATAACCTCTTGGCTCGTGGATCCACTTCCAGTTAAGGTCCCGTCTGAAGTCAATGTAGAGCGAGCGCAGGCAGCAACCCTGATCCGACCCCCTGGGAAACACAAAAGCAGACACACAAAGTGACTTTTCAGCTTTCCGTCCTGTTCTGCAGTGTCTGAGGCAGCAACCCAAAGCTAGGTCATGGGAAAATCACAACAGGTTCCTGCTGAAGAACCAGCCATCACAATGTAATGAGCATGCAGAGCTGCCAGAGTTTTCCCCTGCAACAGGAGCTAGTCTAAATAAAACGCAGCACCCCAACAACTTGCTCTCTAAACACAGGGTCAGGTTTGGTCTGCCGCACAATATTCACCAAAATGGGTCAGGAAGAGAAAAAAATAAATAAATAAAATACAGCACAAACCACAGCTATACTTCAAAATCCCTAAACTACAGGCCGTCAGAAGAGTGTCGGGGCTGTCAGTCAGTGAGAGGGAGCCGCATACAAGCGATCGACAGCAGGCCTACCGGGAGCAGGTGGTGGTTTCTGTGGCCGCCGCCCTCCGCTTACGGTTCTTCCTTGAAGGGTTGTCAACTCTGTCACTGGGCAGCAGGGTGAGGATGAGGTGTGGGGTCTTGGTGCTGAAATCTGCCTGGCCTTTGACTTGGCCTGGCTTCCTCAGCTTACGAAGCTGGTCGTCATCAACACCTGCCAAGAGGGATGACACAGTCAGGGAACATAATTCTCTTCTCCTCTAAGATAAGAAAAACTATTTTCCCCTCTCTCCATTGCTTTCTAAACAAAACACATTTCAAACTTTTCCTTTTTTTAAACTACAAAATGTTTTTATTTTTGATTTTATAGGACATACCAATACAAAAAAGATATACAGAGTTTTTTCTGGATATTAATCTGAAAAATTGTTTTTAACTCCTATCAGTCTGTGTTTTATGGAACTACTTTTCCCTCCGAATGCAGCCCAAATTTTTTTTACTAAGATTCAATCAGATTGAATAAGGACTTTCTGTGAAAACCAATTTTGGAGTCTAACCAAAGATTTTCAGATTTGGGGTCTGTACTTTGACTGGGCCATTTTGGCAATTTCCTCCAGCTTGGTAATTCACCTCTCCCCGTTTTAGGATTAAACTCCTGACCTTTATTCCTTGTCCCAGTGAAGAAAAGCATTCCTACAGCATACTACCTTTGCGACCTAACTAGTTTGTTTTTTTTTCATGCCAGGCAATGTGCTGTTTTATGAGGAACTCTGGGTTCAAATGAAATATTTTAATTAAAAAAACATTAAAAAAATTCTGAAATTCTAACTAAACATAAAAGTTAAACCCAGTCACTCGCATCTCTGCCGCTTTGTTCTACCCAATCATTAAAAAATTATGCTTTACGGATGGATATACAAACAATCCTGGACAGACGAGCTTAACAGTGTGATGAATCCTTGTATTACTGTTTAGAAAGTATTCAAAATAGTTCAGTAAATATGAAGCATAGCTTTTTTCAAAAATGAAATTGTACACAGGCTCTATTTTTCGAAGTAGAATCTGCCTAAGTTTTATCCTCATGTTTCCTCACTATGTAACCATAGTAAAGCTATGAATAGGGATTTTGCACATTCCTTCTGGTTTTGTAATTAAATTTCGGATTGTTGGAAAACTTTTCTCATTGTTTTTCTATCGCTTTTGGCAAAACTGTGCTACCCAACCCTCTCATTGCAAGGCTACTAGGGATCTTCTTCTAACTAACAAGTGTGAGAAGATAGCTTTTCCTTTTTGGATGGTGATCCATGAATGTGGAAACTGGACTCTGTGCCTGAACGTGCTCCATGGATGGGGGAAATTTCGAACATGTAGTATAAGGAGATTGTATGATGAAAAGGGAGGAGCAGAGTGCAATAACACATGGAACCTATATTCAGATTTCTTTAAATGCGATGATTTCTATTTCAAATGCATCAAATCCTTTGATCTTTTTCTTTTTGTTCTTGGCCTTGCCATTTTTTGTCAAATACATTTCACCTGTTGATTCTTTTTAGTGATGTAAACTATGTAGATATGCCTAGTTTAGTTTAAGCTTTCTGCTTTTTTCTCTTAATCTAAATTTTTTTGATAAACACATTGGTGTGTTGCTTGGTGCTCAAGAGGCTTTTCACTTACCGGTATGTTCTTACCCTTTATTAAATGTAAATCTTTGCCACAATAATCCTAGACCCTAAGAAAATACAGAATTGTGTTTCCCTCTGTTCATATAAACTGGATGAATTAAAACGCTTGAAGCTATGTGCAATTCGTGACTGGGTTCACTTTAAGCACTTACAGTAAAAACTGTACAAAGTTAAAAGCTGTTTTCAAAAATGATAACATCTAAAAGTTAAGTGTTCTTGTATGCAGACCAAGTGCCACAGCTGTGTTTCTATTTCCTTGATGACTTTCTTTCTCAGGAGCACTGCAGAAATGTGTATTTTTTTTACAGGTTTTGACATTCGTTAAGTAGTAAATGGAGCATAAAGGAATGTGATACAGATGTTTGGATGAAAAACTGAAAATAGCACCGATGGCCTGATGGTTTGTCTAATTTCGTAATCTTTCTGTCTCTTATTGAACCACAGAAGCACAAACACAAGCCCCTGCTAGTCTTGCATGAATCACAAATTGCACCCCCACCTCCCAAGTATACAAAAAAAAAAAAGTCGGACTTGGCAGAGCTGAGTGCAAATCCTCACAGTGCTATAATTTCAGGGCCTACATGAGGCAACACAGACAGTCTGGTATTAAACAGTATCTCAGTGTGCAAAGAAACAGTTCCGCCTTTATTTCTATGAGATAGCATGCTCGTGATTCATGGATCCTTTTTAAAGCGTCTTACATAAGATTTCTTCTTTGAGTTCACAGCTAATGACCTGCAGCATGGATGGCATCATAATAAATCTGCAAGGCTGGGTTTCTCTTTACCAAATCAATGCAACAGAGGTTTAATTTGGACTTCTGGTTGTACTGTAGTTCTCCAAACAGTTTATTTTCAAATCCACATTCAACACAAATAATGGGTAGCCATGCATGACCAGCCAGTCTATTCAAACTGTTTGCAGACTAGCAAAGGCTGGTGGGCCACCTCATCAGGCATGTTTAATCTGAAGAGACCAAGAGATGGAAACGAACCAGCAAACAGCGCCTCCAGCTCCTCGCTCTTGTTGGGGACGATGTTGTTCGTGGATGGGACAAAGGTGCAGCATGGACAGTGTATGCCGAGCTTAAGGCCAAGATTTTTTTCTGAAGAACAACACAAGAGAACAATTCATGATGATGAACAAAAAAGATGTCTTGATTATCAATGGGATTCAACTAACCTGGATCTGACACCCAGTCTTTAATAGTTTCTGTGACATCCATTGAGAGCCAGGCTCCTTTAGCTCGCAGCTGGACGGTCCGAGAATCGATATAGCGCTGAGTGGAGGTGCTGCCTTCCTCTGGTTTTAGTAACTAAAGGAGCAAAAACAAATAATCAAACGATGGAGCCTCCAAATTCCTTTCAGGTTACCAGAAACAGTCAATTTTAGGCTTTGGAGGCATATAAAAAAAAAATCATTATTCATGATCAGTGAATGCATCTTAGCTAATTGTCTAGTTTGCACAAGCACAAATTGGTTGACAAAAAACATTAAAAACATCTTTTGGAGTTCAAGAGAATGGAGGAAGCTACAGTAATCATTATTTATTTTACTTCATTAAAAAAATCTTGGACAGCTTGAAAAAAAATTAATAAATATATATATATATATATATATATTTAATGAATCTTTCATTTTACAGTGGATTCCCATATTTAGAATTTCTGCCTCATGGAGATCGTTGAATAAAATTGTTTGATTCATACTTATTATCTTGGTGATTATAAGTTTTGTGTCATAAGCTGAAATCACATCTCTCAAATATAAATGTAATTAATAAATGCTTATTGTTTAATAAAATATGTAATACATAGTGAAGAAAAAGCAGGTTTTATTTGTTTTTATTCCCTTTCAACTGGAAATGGGCACTTTTGACAACACAGCACAGATCCTAATCCCTTAAAGCTAACTTCATTTATCAGGAATACAGGAAGTACCTGCCTTCAAAATAAATGGCACATTAAAACTGTGTTTTTCCAGACACATTTCATGTTTGTAGTTTTATAAAGGCAAGGCAGGTTTATTTATATAACATATTTTAGTAGCAAGACAATTTAAAGTAATTAGGGGGTTCAATGCTTTTAGAGTTTTTTGAAGTTTATTCCAAATTAGTGGAGCATAAATGCTGCTTCTCTTTGTTTGGTTCTTGGTATGCAGAGTTAACTTAAGCCAGAAGATTTGAGAGGTCTGTGTGGTTGATACACTGACAGGAAGTTTGGGATGTATTTTGGTGCTAAGTCGTTCAGTGATTTAAAGACTAACAGAAGTATTTCCAAGTCTATTCTCTGACAGACAGAGACCTAGCGAACAATGTTAAAACTGGCTGTTAAGATGTGCTCCACTTTCTTAGTTTTAGTGAGGACGGGGGCAGTAACATTCTGGATTAACTGCATCTGTTTGATCATCTTTTAATGCAGACCTGTGAAGACATAATCAGTTCTACTGAAGATAAACAAATGAATGAGTTTTTCAAGGTCCTGCTGAGACATTAGTCCTTTAACCTTGTAGATGTTCTTTAGGTGATAGAAGGATGACTGATCTTTATAGGTTTCTATTTTTTTAATAACTGAAGCTGTGTGCTATCTCTTCTTTTTGTCCAAAAAGATTACTTCCGTTTTATTTTGATTCAGCTGAAGAAAATTTTGGCACGTCCATATGTTGATTTCTTCTTTGCCTTTACCCAGAGCTTGAATGGCTTAATCTCTTAGTGACATCTTAATGTATAGTTGTGTGTCATCTGTACAATGAGAACCTATACTGTTGTTCAGAATAATCTGAGCTAGGGGGAGAATGTCGATAACAACACTAAGATGGATCCTTGGGGAATGCCACGTTTTTTTGTGGTCAATAATGCAATATCAGCTACTAACATAAAAAAGTCCCAATCCTTTAAATAGGCTTTAAGCCAATTGAACTTTGTTTTCCTCCAATAACTGGAGT
>NW_015150463.1:2333920-2339132 GCF_000732505.1 Cyprinodon variegatus
ATGTTCCTCCACACTCTGTACTTATGTCACTGAACACCTTAAAAAAAAGGACAGTCTCTATAATGTGGAAAGCTGAAAGACTTTGAAGTGCCGGTCCTTTGTAAGGAAGTTGAATGACAGCTATTCCAATAATCTTACTGATGAATGGGAGGTTTAAGATAGGCCTGTAGTTCTGCAGAGGCAGTTTTTCCCAGTTGTTCTCTTCTAATATTGGTTTGATAATGGCTGATTTTAGGACCTCGGGAAAACACCTAAATAAAGGGGTGTGATTATTAATTGAGTTGAATCAAATGTTATGACAGGAAGAAATTTCTTAACAAAGCTGTGGGTTAAACAATTGAGGGAGCTGGAAGAAAAGCTCAACTCCTGCATGATTTCTTCTAAGTTTTGTAGGTTTTTTTTTTTTTTTTTAAGTGAAATTGGACAATTTTGTAAAAGCCTTCTAGTTGGAGACAACTTTGGGACCGGACTTCGTATGGATGAAGTTAGTAAATTTGTTGCAGGCTCTGGAGGAGTGGGGTTCAGATGCTGCAATCACAGGACAGTTGTTAACCTGTCAGCTGGCGAATAAGGCACGAGCATTGTTAATCTTTCTGCCATTGATCTAAGGGAAGAAATACTTTTAAAATTTAAGTTATTTCTATATAGTCTCTTTTTATAGTTAATATAGTAAATCTGGATTCCAGGTTTTATCACCTGCGTTCAGCTTTTCAACACTCCCTTTTTTTTTTTTTTACTTCTGATTGATGGAGCACATCCCTTTGCAGAAACAGCCTTTAATCAGAGCAGTTAAGTCAATTATGTCCGAGATTTCAGAATAAAATATATCTACCAGCTTATCTACAAAGTTAGAAGACAAAGTAGAGGTAGGAGGGTAAATCTGGTTAAAGGTTTCAGTCTCATCATCCATAAAGATGCGTTTTCTCATTATATCTCTTTGTCTAAGTGAGTCATTAGAAATGGCAACCTCAGTTTTAGACACCTTGAAAATGTTTAGACTCTTGGGGATGATCAAGACCAAAATATGTCCCTGTTTGTGAGTTTGCTGTTAACATGTTGAGTCAAACCAAAATTTCCAGGACTGTAAATTAGTTCTATTGCCCAGAAATAGAACTAATGTCATCAGGATCGTCAGTGTGAATGTTAAAGTCTCCCACATCAATTTAACAGTCCTAATCAACACATATCACAAATAACAGGTAATTAAAAATCACTGAAGAAGGATAATTTTAGCTAAGGGCGCCTTTAAATATCCAAAACATGGTTCAGACCGGGCTCCTCACCTGCCGAGGCAAATATTCGAGAGTGAAATTGACCCAAAAATACATTAACAAAATCGTCACGCCCCACATATTTTCTAGTTATATCATATTAAGTAGTGTATCTACATCTTATTTGATAATATAATGTTGTTAGTAAAATAGTGTTGTTAGTGAAAGGAATAAAAAGTAGGACGGTGACAGTTTTCCTCCAAATACAAACACAAACGTAAGTTTGGGTTTGTAAGATTTTCTTTTAAAATGTGGTTTAATTGTCCCTAAAATGCTGGGTCAATGTGTACACAAAGCAAAATGGATTAAAATAACAAAACTGGAACGACAAAATTGTTTTTAACTTTTTTGAGGTCCTTAAACCTTTTTTAAAATTATACATTTTGAATATTTAAGGTCTTTGATACAAAGATAAATTAGTGGATTCTAAAGAACTAAATAGGCCTTGTATTACTACATGATCAGGCTGCAAATTTATTTTGTAAGAAATAAGGTATGAAACAATTGGCCTATAAAATCATGATATGGAGACGTTTCGGTTCATTTTGCTTTTTTTCCAACTGAAATACCCACACACAAAAAAAAACTGCTGCCTCTGGTGGCTTTGTACTGCTTATGCTTTAATTGGTACCATAACAGGTTTCATCTATATAATCTACTCATGGTCTACTGCATTAAATTACGTTATTGGTCACCAATAAAAATATCCACCACCTGCTGGAAGTTTCAGAGCTCCTGATTGGATTTGGTCAGTTGGCTTTTGTTTATAGGACGTAGAAGGTCCTAATCTAACAACAACAATATATCCATAGGTTGTGTATAAATTATTTTTCTGTAACATCCTGAAAATTCCCACCAGAACATGCTATCTAATAGGTAGACCCAGGTTGGATAACTTCAACCATTTCTTCATTCCAATAATATAAATTGATTTTAACCTTTGGCATAAAATTAACTGTAGACCTGGTGGTTACCTGGTAAAGCTCCACTCTTTGCTCCGAGGCCCGAGCCTGTGGGTTAGGAGCTCTGAAGATCCTGAACTCAGCCTTAACCAGGGTGCTGTTGATCAGGTCCACGTCCCTGACATCAAAGTAGACCACTCGGTAGTGGGGGTTTGCTGCTGCTGGCTGCACAGCATCTGAATGGGAAAGAAATCCAGAACTATGACTAATGGTCAAACCTTCAGACTGCGGGACTGATGCATTGTCTCGGACATAATTGCTGCTGATGAGAGTCTTCCAGCTAAATTACAGACTTAAAGTGTTGGGTCTGATGTATAATGTATGGCTGATTGATGGGTTGAGTGCATGAAAAAAATCACCCAGTTATGTAATTACATAATACCCAGCTCCATTACCCTCAAATCTCCAACAGGTCTGTTAAACCCAAGAGCCAGCTGTCACCACAGAAGACAGAGTGGCTGGTTAAATGGTCCCTAGCAGCGGTGCAGTACAGAGGACACGCTGTACTATCCTAAACAGACACTTTTAAAGTGCCAAAAACGTTGATCTAAAACAGAGGTTACATTTTTGGTAAAACCTTTTTGTTAAATAGTCAAATTGTTAATTTATTAACTTCAACACTTATGTAGAACTGAATAAAATATTGCTATAGGTTATATAAATAACAAAAATGTATGAGTCTATCATATGGCTATCACATAGTTGTTAAGGAAAAGATAATATATGAACCTTATCTTCAGAGATGCAAAACATACCGTGTCACCAGAAGTATAATTCATACTATAGTACTTTGAAATAGTGTCTCCTAAGTTCATGTTAGTATTAGTACACCAATCATAGCTGTTAGTATGCGCTTAAAGCACTTATTTTAGCAACTATAGTTATACGATTATGAAAACAAACCGAAATGACTACTATTTGTTTTCACAGGTTTTTTAAGATAATTATATTGGTTTTTCAAGGATCATTGACTGTGAATAGAAATCACTGGATGAACAGAGGCATTCACTTTTTAAATTCTCCTATGTTTGCTTTCAAGGAGACGGCTTTTTAATAATTAGCCCCGTCTTAGATCCACATTACAAGTTCCAAGTGTTTCATTGGATTTTGCCCGCTTTTTTACACACTTGACATTTCCAAAGAACTGCTTTTTTGTTTTAAAAGGTAAAAGTGCTGATTTTATTCAGAAATGTTGTTAGACAGAGGATGACTGTCCAGGACAGCAGGGCCTGAGGGTACTAGTGGGGAAAAAAAACGTTCTTTCATTCGCTCCAGTGACTATGAATTCAATATGTAATCAGGAGCCTCCAACTTTTTAAACTTTGTTAAAACCTAATATATCTTAAGTCTATTTATTTAAGGTCTAATCTACATCACCAGTTACATAAGAAAAAGATCTGTTAATACCTAATATGTTCTCATTCTCAATAAACTGTAGAAAATTACCATCTTTACAACAGAAAATATCTTTTAGGTTCCAGCAGGTCTTTCTGCTTAAAGAATCACATGATGGAAGATTTCATGAAGGATGACGGATCTCTCAAGTCTCAAGTTATTCTGTTTTCCAGCTTAATCAAGACTACATGACTTTTAGAAACTATTCATCAGATGGAAGTTATTTCCAGGCCTGAAATATCCTTCACTTGGGATACAATTCATTTTTAGGCACGCAAAACAATCTCTTGTGCATCATGCGTATCAAATTTTTTTTGTCTTGTATCCGTCCATCCATCTTCTCCCACTTATTCCGTCAGGGTCATGGTGGGGCTGGTGCCTATCTCCAGCAGCCTGTGGGCAAAATGCTGGACAGGTCATCAATCTATCGCAGATATTTTGTCTTGCTTCAAAGCAAAGCTAAGACTTAATCATTCTTTTGACTAAATCATTTTGTTCTTGTTCTCTAGAGATGTTTCATGCTTACAGAAAAAGAAACCCGACACCACAAGTAGCTACAATTAAAACCCATGTTATGTATACCCCTTACAGATTTAGGTTTAGATTTAACCTGTAATTTTTTCTCTTCTGACTGTAAATAATATTAGCCTAGCAGCGGCCTGTCCAGAGTCCAAACTCAGATCTGATAGAGAACCTCTGGAGGGAGCTAAAGATTAAGGTGATAGCAAGGAGGCCTTTCTAGCTCTAAGAATAGGAGCTAATCACTAAAGATAAATTATCAAAATTACAGCAGACAGTAACAATAAGCTAAACGTCCAGTAGGATAGGGATGTTATTGTTGTAGAAGCTCTGTCTTATACTGCATATTGGATTATTACAAGAGTATAGTTTCAATATATCCTAATGGCACTAATCCAGCATCTAGAAAAGGATCAGTTTATACTTTAAACTTATATATATCATTTCAAATTAAGAAATAAGCCAAATACCCAGTGGGCCCACCTTACCCAGTCACCAACAGGTACGTAATTTGGATGTTCTGATTTTAATTCAAAGTTAAAAGTGATTAATGTTGGATTTCACATTACTAATGGAGCCAAACCAGTAAAGAAATTTATTTGGCCTTCAAATTAAAGTTGAGTTGATCTTCAAAATAAAAGTCTATTGTTTCCTTGGATTTATTAGTTTGTTTACAATCCTTATCTTTGTTTCTCTAATCTGTCTTCATTTACAAATCCATCAATTTTTAAAATCTATGATTATGATTATTAAAACAATGAAGGGTTTGGAGGTGTCCTAACATCTTATCAAAGTAGCTCGCTTCGGGTTTAACCATTTCATAGTCATGCTTTCCGGGCCAAGGACCCCCAAACAGATGGCGAGATGGAGCGGGGACCCCCTAATTATATATATTGTATGAATTTGTGTTACATCAAACTGGTCCTATAGTTACTCTATTACAGATGTACTAATGTAACGAAAGTCATTTTACTCTGGGATTATTAAAGTATTTCTGATTCCTGGTTGATGGGACAGGTGTTGTGAATGAAACGGTGCCCAGCTTGAAAGAGCTCCTGTGTGTCG
>NW_015150463.1:2339507-2344403 GCF_000732505.1 Cyprinodon variegatus
AATTGCATGAGGGAATATAAAAAAAGTCTAATCAACCAAAAGTTTCTTGACCCCCATGCAGTACCTCTATGGACCCCCTAGGGGTCGCGGACCCCCTATTGAAGATCTCCGGAGTGAATAGCTTTTATACAGCTCAGTATATTGCCATCTACTGGAAGCCAGTGTAGGTTTACTCAAACTTTAAATAAATAAACCACTGATTAACAGCTGATAGACAGTTTCACCAGTGGAAGTAATAAAAAGTAGGCCTAACAATACATTTGTGGTATTTGAGTTAAAATCTTTAAATATTAATTTAATTATTGGTGGAAAATGTAATTATAATCAGGTGTTGCTAAAACAAAAGTACTTTAATTTTCAAAAGCTAAAGCAGAAAGCAGCTCAGGGAAAAGGATTGAGCTAATATTCAAATGTATTGAGAATTCACCTTGTCCACCTTAGAAGTCAAGTCTAATAAAAAAAAATGCATTATTTTTATTTATTAAATATTACTATATTTAAACATTTAATCCATTCTGTTCTGCACCCAGAACACAGTGAGACCTCATTACTTACTGGAGTGGGTGCGGGGAGGGCGCATGTCAATCCTCTGCACCTCTTTAGCGTAATAGTCCTCCTCGCTGCTCTCGCGTTCGCACGCGGACTCAGCCAGCCGCGCTCGCTCCTTCACCAGCTCCCGCGTGCTGTTGTAGAGCAGCATGACCTCTGGCGGCACGGAGCCCGACGGCGTGTCGTCGTCGTCGTCCTCCGGAGGGCTGCGGATGCGCAGCTTGCTGAGGATCTGTCCGCGCACCGCCTCGATGCGCCGCGACTTCTGCGCGTCCAGGTCGATGGACTGACACGTGTTGATGCCCACGGAGAGCCTGTGCAGCAGCAGGAAGACGAGTAAGGAGAGCCACATGTTTGCCTCGATGAGGAGGCGAAGACAGAAGGGATAGGATACTCCTGGATCGGTGGTGGCGAAGCGACGTCTCCGGAGCGAGCGCACAGGAACGCGCGCCTAAGCTATCCAAAATGCGCAAAAGTCCAACTGATTTAGCTTAGGATTAATTCCACATAAAATAAACATTCAATGGAAAAAATGCTGGTCTCATTAACTTAAAGCTTTTTTAAACATATATTAGAAATAAAAGTACTTTTCTTACTTCTTGTTTTTTTTATTTATCTACACTTTTAAATAGCCCTAAAAAAAAATAATAGTCTGATTCATCTGTATAAACTTCTTCAGCAGAATTAATCTTCAGTTGTCCTGGTACCGGTACTAAAAAGGCTTTCTGTGAAGGAGAAATTAAAGCTTCATCAGTCTCCGCTTCCAGCCGTCCATCCAAGCATATTTGAGCCGCTTTCAGGAGACCAACGCAGAGTCATTGCAGGAGCTCAGCCCATGTCGCAAGTCCTCCAAACAGAAAAACCTTCAGAGTCCGCGCTTTATCCGAGGCAGCACGGCTCCGGCGCTCTCACCTCTGAAAGACGCATCTGTGGAGCAAAAAACTCGCCCATATCCGCTTCCACAAAATATACAGCTACAATCCCAAAAAGACCAAATAAGGTCCACCCATCCCCCGTTTTAGGTAAGTTTACTGAATGCACTTGGTAAAAAAAATATATCAAAAACACATATGATTTATATTGGAGCAGGTATATTGCTGCTTCTCATATAAGGAAAACAAACATTGAAAAAGAGGTAAAAATACATGAAGCAGTAAAACATGAAAGAAGTCCTTGAACTGCAAACTTGCATAAATAAAAACCTGGTAGCAAATTAGAAGAAGTTGCTCATAGTGAGTGTAGATCTGGTATAAATACTGAAACCTGGTGGATGATGTGAGAGCATTATCATGCAGATCCTCAGTGAGAAACAGAGCCCCAAACAGAGAGAGCCTCTCAGGGAGGGAGGAAAAAAAAAAGAGGGAGGAGAAGGAGGTGTTAGTAGGGCGGGATGCCATCAGGGTGAAGGGAGTGTGTGTCATTATGCTGGCAGAAGCTATCCTTTCACTTGAAGCACAGAGAGAATTGAACATTTAACAACATTTATACCACAGAAATCCAGATGTGCCCTCGCTCTCCAGGTAAACATGTCAACAAACCATGTGTGCCAGAATTTCCCCACAATCCCTGACCAACTTTGAAGGTGACCACAGGGTTATTAAAGGGGCCAGCTATTAACAGTATCCATGTTATTAAAACACACAGAGAAACCTCTGAAAGCTTGTTCTTGATAAATTTAGGCAACGCCGCAGTTATACTATATGTGAGCCCCCCACATTGGGGGGACTAAGTTCAATTTACATAAAGAAAACCGATTGATGCTCTTATATTCATATTAGCTGGGAAAATTAATTATGAAAATCAGTTCAAGTTTAACAAGTATAATTAGGAAGAATATGTAGTCCGGCTGGTATCAGACCACCATTCCCAAACTTTAAGATCACTCAGGAAAATCCAACTGGTGAACATTTTCAGCCTATCTTCAGTTCAATTCAGTTTATTTCTATAGCGCCAATTCACAACACATGTCATCTCAAGGTACTTTACAGTTCACCAGATCATACAGTCAAATTGATTCAAAGTTTTCTATCTAAGGAAAAGCAGTTGATTGCATCGACTGAATGCAATCCCTCACACTAAGCATGATTGTAGCGACAGTGGAGAGGAAAAACTCCCTTTTAACAGGAAGAAACCTCCTGCAGAACCAGGCTTAGTGTGAGCAGCCATCTGCCGAGGCTGACTGAGGTTCCCTCCACACTGTAGGTAATAATTCATTTTTTACACAATGGGCAAAAAAAAAAGAGAAATATAATTTTTTTTTTCATGTTAGTCTTATTTATTTGGGCTGTTTTTGTACAATCAATTCCAACCTTTTTTATTAGTACAACCAACAATGATACCTGTTTGTCCAATCAGCATTTACCAGTAGAGCTGAAATATCAAGAAAATCCCTTATTTCAGAAAACAACATGGAAAAATGGACAGAAGAAAGTGTTGTAGCAATGGAGGAACAGGCAGGGAAGAGAGAGTTACTGGATGTTTAGCAGAAAAAAAGGTCCAATGAAGAGCAGTAAGAAATAGTGAGGTTAAATACTGATGGAAGTGTGGAGAATGACAGTGGATAGCAATGAGACTAGTTGAGATGGAAGGAAACCAAACCAAGCTACAAGAAACCCATCAAGGAGGGAAAAAATAAACATTAACCTAAAGAAATAATTTACCATATTTCATAAATGTATTTAAAATACATGGGCCAGTTTATTGAACAAACAAGCACAGTTACATGGTAATTGAACCAGCTTTTGGCACCTTTGGCAGTGCATATAGCTGTCAAGTCCAATGGGAAAATGAAATCCGCCTCATCAAAAGCTTTCAATCAAAGGAAGCATGAAGCGCTCTAAAATTTCATGGTAAATGGCTGCATTTCACTGTGGTCTTTGAAAAACACAGTGAATCAACACTAAATCATAACTGACTGTGGAAACTTCATCCTGGACTTCAAGCAACATGGAACCTCTGCCTTTTCTCCTCCAGACTCTGGGACTTTGGACAACAAAGGAACAGTTATTTTCCTCCCAAGCCCAGGTAAAATCCTTCTGATGTCTCTGGTTTAGAAGGGGCTTGAAATAAGGACTGTGAAATCTGCAGCCCACATGTAGGATTTGTCTCTGCTTGGGAGGCCTGATGCAACGACTCCAGCTTTAGTCCACTTCTTGTAAAGCTCCCCTAAATCCTTAAATTAATGTTGCTTTTTCCTTCCTGTCAAATTTTGATAAATGTGCTTAAAAATCAGTGGCTGGTATGAAAAACAAAAAAAAGATGGCCTCTTTATAAATGTCAGTTACTGTCCTGTGGAGTTCTGTCAGGTCAGTGATCTTTTCTATTATTGTGTCACATGCTGACCCAGAGACCATTTGGAACGTCTGTAAACCTGTTCGGGAGTTAATTAGCCGATTAGGAAGTGAAACCAAGAGTTTCCAATATGTAACCACTTAAAAATATTCCTTTAATTTGTTTTCCCTAATCTACAAGCACTTATAGTCAAAGTTATAAGAAAGGTTTAACCTTGTGTAATGAATCTTTTAACTACAGTCAAATCAAATAATCTACAACATATAGGTTACATACCCAAACAGCTATTAAAGAGTTTTTTTTAGCCTACTTTCTGTTCATTGCCATCTTTCAGTGCATCAAGGGAAATCTAAAGAACATCCAGCATTTAGTAACTACACTAAACCAGAAACAACAGCTGCTGGGGGGGTTTGCTGCATTATAGCAGGCAATGTGAACTTTCAACCATTGTAACATGTCTACTAAAAAGGGCTGTTTGGCTCCAAGTAAGTTAAACGGTTTAACAAGATACAAAGTGCTTGATGTACAAAATCTTACACCTGCGACTATTTTTATAAGCAGGGCTGCAATGTTGGACGTTGTGGTGGATATTGGGGAGAGAATACTCAATTTTCCACTTTGAATTCCAACTTTTAGGGATGTTTGTGTCAAGTCTTCCAACTTAATGTGGAAACTGAGTCTGGGCTTTGACAGGATAAAACTGAACCCCTAAGTATGCTCTGATCCAACAAATGGATCTTAACCCTGGTGCTCGGGACCCACTGTCATGTAATTTATGTTTCCTTGGTGCCTAACTCCTGAATTTGTGAAAGAAAATTGAGATTAACAGCTTTCTGCAGCACTTGAGGACATGGTGGAGGTCATTTGAAGGAGAGACATGTCTTAAACTTAAAGGACTGTGAGTCCTGAAGGCGTCTGAGAACCACTGATATGGCTGCATTACTCCTGTTGGACGGAGAACCTCTGCTCCAGTCTCATGTATTTTGTACCCATAATTCTATTTTACTTTTATTTAACTGCTACCTGGAAAAGAAAACACATAGACACACATATGGG
>NW_015150463.1:2344711-2366016 GCF_000732505.1 Cyprinodon variegatus
TTTTGAGCTGTTTTTTAAAATCTAGCATTGAAGAAGTCTCCCTATTGTGCAGCAGGAAGCTATTCCATAAACAAGGAGCAGCGATGGAAAAGGATCTGGGCCCTGCAGCCAGTGGAGTGAGGTCAGGACCGGCGTGATGTGATCACATTTTGGAGTTAAGTTACAAGACGAACAGCTGCATTTGCAACAGCTGTAGGCGAGACAGCAAAGACTGGCACACACCAACATAGTTATAGCAATCTAATTGAGATGAAATAGAGCATGTTATCCATTAAGCATGGATAACTGTTTCAAAGGGTTGTCTTGAGAGAAAAGGTTTTAGTTTTGCCAATTGTTGATAAAATCAAGATCTGACAACTGCTCTAATTTGCTTTCCCCATTTAAAATCACTGTACACCTTAAAACCCAAAAGTCGTGACGGTCGATTTAAATATTGTGTCGTAGGACTATAGTTATGGAGTCACACGGGCCATTAGGTCCAAACACTATAACCTTTGTCTGAATAACTAGATTAAATGGCTAAACTGTCTCTCTAACATGCAGTCAAGCTCTCTATATAATATTATACTAATATTTGAGAAAGCTGGCTCTGCTGGCTTGACTCTGATATTCTTTTTTTTACGAGAACTTTTGTTTTCTTCATTATTTTTATTTTTTTTATATATATATATATATTATATACCTATAAAACTGGAAGGACTTTTACTAACGTTTTTTTCTTCTTTTCATTTTACATACTTGTTGATCATGCGAAACCACAGCAACCAAGGAAGTGGACTTTATATACCTGGGAGAAGCTATTTAAATCTGAAATAATACATCAACTACTTCCATGTGTACCAGCTGAGTTGGTGCTTGAAAACTGCTCTGAAACGTCAGCGCAGCCATGTGTCAGTAAAACACATAATGCTGCTTTCACCTTATTCTGGCTGCATCCCTGCTAGGGGTTCTTCTAACTTGTTTCCTAAAGATCTCACATTCCCTATGGTGACTAATGGAAGAGATGGTTTAAATTTCTTGTTCATCTCCTTGCTCCTGCTCAGCATCCTCAGTGTGTCCTTCTCAATTCATCTGGTACTTAAGGATGTAGTTGTACTATTATATCCGCTTTAGAGATGTTAATAAGCTGCTCCCAGGTGTAAACACCCATGGTACACTCACCATTTCTTTTCACTCTGTACGCGTCTGACTTCCAGTGCCAGGCAGAGTCCTGTTACCTGCAGAAATACTCAGATGAATGTGCAGTCATTGGGTGCATCAAAGATGGACATGAAGCTGAGTCCAGGGAGCTGGTGAACCGCTTTGTTGTATGGTGTGGAAAAAATAATCTGATCCTGAATTTCCACAAAACAAGGGAGATGATTGCAGACTTCAGAAGAAACAGGAACAAGTTGAATCCTGTTAACATCATGGGAGAAGAAGTGTAAGTGTTTGAGGGGTATAAATACCTTGGTGTTGACTTAGACAACAAACTAGAATGGAGACGCAACTGTGAAGACATCTATAAGAAGGGACATAGCAGATTATACTTCCTAAGGAAGCTTAGGTCCTTCTGCGTTTGCAGCAAGATGCTACATATCATCTATAAGTCTGTTATGGAGAGTGTGATCTCCTCTGCTATCCTCTGCTGGGGTAACAGCATAAGTGCTAATGAATTAAAAAACCTAAAAAAAAAAAAGCTAATAAAGAAGGCTGGCTCTGATCTAGGAATTCCTCTAGAGCCTTTGGAAATTATTACACAAAGAAGAATTCTTCATAAAGTGAAGAACATTATGGATAACAGTGAGCATTTTCATAAGATTTTTAAACGAAAACAGAGTATCTTCAGTAAGAGACTTCTCTACATTCGGTGCAAAACAGCTATCAATTTCTATAACTAAAAACAAAACAAAACAATGAATTACTACAAAAACAAATTTCCCTTTAAGATTATTAAAGTATTTTTGAATTCAATTTTTATGGATTTTTTTCATCCCAACTTAAAGTTCAGATTTGCAAAATATCTAGCTAATAACTACCTTAAGAAATTTGTTTATCTTTAAAACATTATACTGTGTTTGAGTTTATCCTTGTAAACAATAGAACCAACCATTACAGTTTCTAATCAATCATTGACTCCTGTTTTAAATTCTTGTACCTAACATGGTAAAAGTCACTGATTTATTGTTTAATATTCAATTTATTGCCTATCTTTCTTCCCAATTGCTGTTTAACATCAGGTTCTGAACCCCAGCTCTAGGAACCATAGCCCATGTTGTTAATAAGCAGCACAGGATTATTACTGAGGCTATGATGAATTTCTCAGGTAAAATGAAAGTTGGAATTAGCTCAGATGTTAGAATAATACATATTGAACTCTAGCATGGTCTAGAAAATACCTGCAGAGTATATTTATGATATTAAGTTTATCAAATAAGTCTGATTAACATCGTTTTTCATTAGAAGTGGAAATAAATGGGCCAGGTTAGCCTAAACTAGCGGTTAACAGTGTTGCACCACTTGTATGCAAGTTGACTAGAAGTTGAGAATAAAAACTTCATAAAGTCCATTTTACAAAAACTTCTTTGTTCTCATAAATGAAACATGACCCCTTTAGCTGATTTTTGCAACGCTTGAAGCAATTACAGGCATTTCCTGCTTTTGCCCAGATGAAAAGTGGCACTAATATTTGCCAAAACATTGACTCCTGCAACATAAAGCAGCCTTAAATTATTCATGGACCGGATCTCGGCTGTGATTTGCACTTTCAGCTTGTTGGTGCTGCCAGCTGAGGAGGAGAACCACTGATTTTATTAGACCACTCAAAAAGCAGCCTATCCGTTTTTATCTTCAGCGTTTCACGCTCTCAGTCGAGCTCCTTTCTTTTCTGTCTGTTCCTCTTCAGTCTCATTGTTAATTACAGCTCAGCACTTCTGGAGGACTATTAATCTGCCAGGGGTGGCTTTTATTGCTGCTCTGCTGCCATCACATTATACCGTTATTATAGTTGCGGGTGCAGGCCTGTAATTGCTGTAAGTAGAAGGGAAAGGTAGGAGCGACTCAGGCAGCCTCCAGGCTTCTGGTCAGGCCAACCCTTCCTTTCATCGTCTGTCCTGGCAGAGTTTCTAAAAATGATAACGCTGCCTGTGAACAAACAAGCTCCTGTTCTGACTTGACTGCTGCTGTGAACTAAAGACGGCCAGAAAAGATTGGAAAGCCTCTTCATTCATCAGAGTGGCCTTGCCTCCGCCTGTCAGCGCATTTAGGAGGATCTTACAAACTGTGGGGCATCTCAGACCATGGATCCCGCCCAGGTGGGGTGTCGTGTGTGGGTTGCAGAGCTGTAATGTGTGGCTTTAAGGAGTGGGTAAAAAAAACAGACTTCCTTAAAAACAACTTCCAGCCTGTTTTTTTTCCTCCCTCTTTTCCTTAAAGCCAAATATAGACGAGCCACTGCCACGTCATCCAACCCTGAGAGAGGGCGAGATGGGGTTCAGAGCCGTGCCTCTCAGCGGTTGTACTCCAGCACGCTGTAATATAAGTGAATCCATATTTTTCCACAAAAACCAAATGATTTCGGCTGTCAGGAAGCAGTTTTATTGAGAAAAGAAAAAGCTGAAACAGTTACAAAAATAAATACAGATCAAACCACTGGGGGTTTCTCTCAGGGAACGTTTCCATCCATTATTCTTTTAATCTTTTCCATGTGCAGGGAAAAGGGGCTGCTTAAAATGTCGTAACTACAACCAACCCAAAGGATGTGGCCTTTACTCTCATGGAGGTGACCCAGACTAAGGTCCGGCTGATCCCTGAATAACAAAACAGTCCCATCGGGGTTAAAGGTCGGGTTGAAGATTGTGGGGGAAAAAAGCCATCTATGCCTCGTCTTCGTTCAGCAGCATGTTGGGGATTCCTCTAGATATCGGGAACTCTCGACCCGATTCAGGACACTTCAGACACCCCTCTATCACCTCCACCTGCAACAGGAGGAAGACAAGAACCGTGAGAGGTTGCGCGGCTCAAGGCGACAACAGAACTTAGGTTCTATTTTTATACCTAAACCCTGTCATGATTTAAATATTGTTTTTTGTGCTTTGAGTCTATTGCATCAAACTCTGACAGTACAGCTGCTATGTGCTGTGACAAACTGGCACTGATCACCATCTGTCAAACATGGTGTTGGCAGCATCATGCTGTGGTAATAATGTTCTGCAGAGGAAGGAATTTTAGGTGCAGTCTGAAAACCTTATTTTGGACCAGTGTAAAATAAACTACTTTATATACAAAACACATATTTATTTTAAATGACAACAGGTTTAGATTGTAAAGTCTTGTTTTTTTGTCATTTTATGTAGATGATTAGTATATTCAAATATTTCCAAAAATTTAAAACAATCCAATGGACTTTGTTTCCAAGTTTGAAGCAGTTTCGCTTCCCATCCAGGAAGCTTTTTCAATTCAAAATGTCAGGAATAATGTTGAGTTCGAGGTCTGGGGTATAAAACCTTGATCTCAACGCTATTACTAATATTTGAAATGAAAAAGCGTCCTGGATGGGAAGCGAAACAGCTTCAAACTGGAAACAAAGTCCATTGGATTGTTTTTAATTTTCTTTTTTTCTTTTGGAATGACTATGACCTGGATGACAGAGTATCTTCACCAGCATATTCAACTATTTGTCTCCCTCTTTATCAAAAACTCTTCATATTTGTTAGATTTAGAATATTTGCTGTTTATTATTTTTTGTTCTGCAAAAATAAACTAATCGGACACTTTTTACTGTGAACATTTCATAAAAAAAAGAGGAAGAAATAAAAAGTAAAATAGGAAATAATTAAATAGATTTCAACACGGAAACAAGTGCTTGTTCTGCTTATTAAGTTTCATTAACAGCATCTTCCAGAGGTGTAAGTGGACCTTTAGGTGGTCCACAATGGCTTCTAATGATTCTGTCCAAACAGGCTAGAGAACTGACTATTTTTTAAACTTGTAAAAGAAAGAATAAAACAAACAAGTCTGGCTTTAGCTTATTTCCTACATGTTATGTATTCATAATAAGCATTTCCAAAACACTTAAAAAAAAGTGATCTTTTTTACCACATTGTGTATTAGTATACAAGGTTCCATTTAAGAAAATTTATATACTTTCTTTTATGTTAGGTTTTAATGTTTTTTTTTGTATTTAAAAATCTGAAAACACAAATTAAACATAAATGCATTTCAGTATAATCTTCTAAGAATTTACAGGTTATCTTTGTTCTTTTCCAAATGCCATGAAGCTTTTGTGATTCTCCTGTAATTTTATTTATCTGGACGTAATTTTTTTTTTTTTTTTATCATTCTAGCTCTGAACTTGGTGAGCCCTAAGTTAGAATTTTCTACAAAAGCCATTCCTGGTACATGAAGCCCTGTTCTCACAGGTTTTATTTATAAAGTCTGCTTTCATTCTCAGGCAGTGATTAATCGATACGTATCAGTGGTGGGAGCAGCACAAACAAGGGTTACACACTGGATCTAACATGCTCATCTGACCATAGTAAAAGACCAGGTAAAATATTATTTTTTATAAATTTTGTGGAAAGTAGCTACTGTAAAACCCTATTTTTGTGAAACCCTGACAAATTTGCTTTACAAAGAAAGTTGACAAAGAATGTACAGGAGAAAAGTCAGAGACTTTTGCTACTATTGTTCCAAAGTAAATCCACATTTTTATTCATCTTAAAGATTTGTGTGTTTTTTTTTTGTTTTGTTTTTTCAAATCATTTCTCAAATTAAGCTAAATATTTTTGATTGGTTCTTGGCTCGCTTAATCCCATCTCCTGCTCTTGACAGAAGCGGATCCTCACTTTGGCCCAGATGGGAGTAGGTGCTGACATAGAGCCAGTTTAATTAGTCAATAGCTGTTGGTTTATGAACCGCATACTAGTGCAAAGTGAGACCCAACACCAAAATAAAAACAAAAACTCTAATAAAGAACGATTTAATCCATCATTATTAATTACTAATAAGTATGACTCAGCAGTAACCAGGGCTGCAGCCTTAAGATTGAACATTAAGATCTTTACCTCCAATAGTACTCTGTGTACTTTCTTCAGGAAGTCTTCATTTTTCTCAAAGTCTGGCACCAGCTCACGTGGCAGGTCGTCTCGATGACCCAGCTATGGAAAAGAAAACCAGCACAGTTTTAAAAACATTGGCTCAGAACACTTGTTATAACTCTGCACATCTTAAGCTTAGAATGAACAAAATCTCAGCATTAGCTGATGTCAATCTTTTTACATACAGTTACACATATCAGTACATTCATTTAAGCAGTAATTAAACAGCTTTCCCCCCGAGGTTTGTCATATAACTGATGATCTCAGACTGACCTGGTCTGCGGCCTGGACCAGAGCGCTCCACTCCAGTTTGGGGATCATCCGGCAGACGAACTTAGGGTTGAACTCCACCTCATTCACCTTGACTTCAGTGGCCTGCACAAATATCACCATAAATACATAATCAGCAGACTGTCAGTCTAGACCAGGGGGCTTCGACATCGGGTTGGTGACATTTAGAGTCCAACTAAACATTTTACTATTTTATTTGAGGAGGGTCTGTCTGGTCACATCCAACAGCTGCTCACAGTAGCTTTTCTCACACTTGCATGATTTAGCTCATTAATAATAATTGAACTATATTTATCTCACATTGGAGAAATTTATCTCTGAATTTAACTCATCCCCTTGGGGAGCAGTGGGCTTCCATTGTGCGGCACCTAGGGAGCAGTGTGGAGTTAAGAGTATTGCTCAGAGACCCAGAGTTCCGGCTGGGGAGTCAAATAAGTTACTTGCAACTTTCTCAGAGCACAAGCGCACTGCTCTAACTACGAGGCCAACACTCCCACACAAAACAGGGTTCATATAAAACCAAGATAGAAGGAGTAAATAAAAACACAGCACCCAAATGATTATTACATTAATTAAGAATAAGGCAAGCCATTTCAAATTGGCCCCAAGCTCACTCAGGTAATTAGTAAGATTGTTAAATCATGAAATAACTATGAACCAAGGTTTTTTTTAAGAAATTACATTTCCCATCCCTCAGCCTAATCATCGTCTAACCATCAGAGTCCAGACATCCCTCAAATAGAAGATCTCTGACAGCGTGAAGTAGGCTTAAAGACCCTATAAGGTGACACATCATCTACTAATCTGAAGATGTTTAACAACGGATAAGAAACTACCTTCTAGATATCCAACCTGGGAAGAGAGAAGTTTTAAGGGTTTAGGGTTGGGTTAGGGGCTGTGACAGACATCTCAAAATATGAGGTGTGAATAAGTGGTGCCAAGGGGGTCCAGCCTACTCTTGGAGGTCAAAACAGAACCCAGAACAGCCCTAAACCTCAATCTCATCTACCCCAGATAAGGTCACAATTCAATTAAAGAATAAGGAAAAGCACTGATGCCAAAGAGAACACAAGACCCCTCTTACATTTGCCAACAAACATCTTCGTGGTCCTTAAGGTTGTTGGGGAAATATTCTGAGGATATATGAGATAAAAAAAAAGAAAAATGTATATCTACAGGGAGCAGGATGACCTAGGGCAGCCAGGCTGGTTTGATCAACTTCAATAATTGCTTTCTTTATATCAAATTTTGCTTAATCTTTAAAGAGGGAGGTCATTTTAAAAGCAATATAAATTTAAAGAGGTAACAATTGTAAAACTGAATGAACCTTTTACTAAAAAGTTGGTAGGGTTTAGTTAAATTGATGACATCATACAGTCAAAAGCTGTGAGTGTATTTACTGACAAAATTATATAAATAGATGATCTTATGTGTAGTTCACATTGTTATGGCTTTAACTTTGTGGCTGAGATAACATACATCACTTTAAATCCAGGAAAAAACAATAACTTTAACAACGGAGAATTCGTGCATTTAAATCTGTACCGACACGAAAATCTCATAAAAATGACTGAATCAGAACAGCATGCAGCTCGATGTTAGCATTAGCCTAGGCTAGTCGGGTGTTAGCCGTTTACCTTAATGAGGAGCGGGTATCCCTTGGTTACCCCCTTCACGTGCGACGTCAACATGTTGTGCGTGAGCAGCTTCATGTTTACAAACAGATGTTTAAAATGTTACAGAAAGCAGCGTTTTGAAAAGCCACAAACGGACAGTTTGTTATGAAATATCCTGCAGCAGTGTTCACATGTGTAGCCAAAGGACTGTCGTTGCACCGCTTTAATGATTCCTGACTGCGCCACACTTAGTTCCGACCGACATGGTACCGATAATATGTTTAAAACTTTTTGAAAAAAATATTTTCTACTCTTCCTATATGAATTGTTTAAATTACTTTATTTTTGAAAATAAAGACAAATAACATTATTTATTGCCAATTGTTTACCTCACAGGCTTAGATATAATTTTAAAACAAACTAAAATACGTGTTTTTAAGAAATCAAAAATCTTAAAAAAAACAAACAAAAACTGTAACTGTAATTATGGTGATACTAAATGAAAAAAAAATATTGCACTAAAATAGGCAATAAAATATGCATTAATGTATTTTTTAAGGAACGTTGCCTATGTACACAGATGTAGCTTGAAATGAAGAGAGCCCTGTTTTATGACTGTTATCAAATATTTATTGGACCTAAAATAACTGTATATTGATCTAAAATAAAAATAAGAAATAAAATAAGAATCTGGAATGAAATAATTATATACATTATGCAATTTCTGTACAAGAAAACCAATCTGCAGATTTAAGGACAGGATTTATTTCCCTTTATTCCATTCATCAGTTTACCTTCAGCATCTATTTAATTTGATAATTGCCTGTAAAAAAAAAAAAAATGAACCCAAAAAAGATTAGAATTTATATAAGTATTTATAAATATTATAGTATTAATATTTATAAATATTATAAATACTCCTACACAGTTTAAAAAATTAAATGTTAGAACTGTAAATATAAAGTCATATGTTTATATTACTGTTTATATGTATTTTTTTTTACTGTGCTCAAGGCTGCACTTTAAAAAAAATAAATTTTCTAGAGAGCTGTTCTTAACATTTCTTTTTGTTTACACTTGTGTATACAATAAGAAAAAATAAATCTGTCTAAGGAAGTTGTAGTAGTTTAAGCTGACTTTAATATGTACCAGCCTCCACACAGAACCAGCTACTAAACTTCATTGACCTGCCATCTATTAACCTCTTGAGCTGCTTCTCAATTCCAGTTGCCTTTCGTCGCAGCAACATCTTTCTCCTTCCCCCCTCTTCCATTTCCTATATTGACCTCCTGTGTGCTTCCTTTTATGAATCCATCTTTAGCTGATTTATGGGAGACTGCCAATGAGGGGTAAATTCCTTGAAAGCAATGCCTTAAAATCTTGTCATGGCTTTTTGAAGCATGAGCACGGAGAGGGCCTGAAATCTCTGTATACAGAGCCCAAAATGTGTATAGTAAGAAGCTCTGGGCAAAAGGGAATAAAACGAAACTTTTGGCCGACAAGAAAAATGCTACGTTGCTTAAGTATAAAACTTCACATCACTTTAACACACCATTCCCACTGTCAGACATGGTGGCGGCAACATCATGCTGTGAGGATGCTCGTCTTCAGATGGGATTGCGAAGCTGGCCAGAACCGAGACAAAGACAGATGGTGCCAAAAGCAGAAAAATCCAGGAGGGCTACTATTTAGAGGCCGCAGGAGCTTGAAGTGGAGGTTCACTTTCCTTAAGAACAACCTTAACCATATAACCAGAGTTATACTGGGGTTTGGATCATATCAAAGAAAGGGTTCAAAGGGTACAGGTAGTTTTGCAAGGCTTTGCATCTTCAACAATGGATTCTGATCAAGAAATTCTCAACTCCATAATTCATCCATAAAGATCACTGTGGTGAAAGCTGAGATCAGGCATGACATATCAAACCAGACAGGTATATTTAGGATCTCTGTGTTTACAATAACATTCTATTTTCTCCAGACAAGACTGCATCTTACATTGAAAACAGGACAGGAAAGATCTGCTAGAGCTATTTAGTAAGAGGAATCTATCAATGTTTAATATATCTGTGATGATTCTGAAAAAGTTCACTCCAGGCAACTGGACGTAAAGTTTTCTAAAAGATGCTTCGCCTCTCATCCAAGATGCTTCTTCAGTTGTGACTAGTGGTGGGGAGCACTGAGTGGTTTCGGTCACATGCCTCATTTAAGTGTGAGTCAGATGAGGGCAGGTAGGAGATGAATATTCTGGGTATTGTTCCTAACGCTGTTTTATAAGTAGGTGAAAGGTTATGTCTAAGACCACCTCATCTGTTGAGAGGTGGCTTTTCTATTTGAACAAAGATGGCTTCATTAACCCCTAACTCAAACAATCTTTCTTCCTTGGCCAGAATATGGACGTTGTTGTCCTCAAACGAGTGTCCTTTAACCTTCGGGTGTAGGTGAACAGCTAAGTGCTGTCCCGAGGAGTTGGCTCTCCTGTGTTGAGCCATGCACCTGTGTAGAGACCAAGCCATCAAAACTTTTACTGATGATTATGGTTTGCTACAAGCGTTTTGTTTTCTTTAAACTTGAACAAAGATCACCCCCAAAAAATATACAGAGTGCCATGTATAACTCATCAGTATCAGCTTCTGGGAAACACATTCATTGTAGGAAACATAAATATGGCATTCAGTACAACACAAAAACAGCTGTAAAAAAAAAAAAGCACTTTTTTGTTTTTACCAGATCCCAATTATGTCAATACTGCTTTTAAAACTTAGATTAACTTTTTGTTCCAGGTGTTTAAAAATATGATATCAGAGCTTGTAATCCAAAAATAATATTTACATTGCAGAAAATACTGTTTGTTTTGTATTAAGTCAAAAGATAGTCCAGTTATATTCATGTTTATAAAGATAAGTTTGAGAGAAAAAAATAAAAAATTCAATATAAATCTCGGTCTATAACAGCAAACTATTTCTCATATGGTCGGTTTAGGTTTTTTTATTTTTGTATTAATTTGTATACTTTTTGTGATATACAGGTCATTCATACACTTTGATAGTAAATAGCAATTACACACAGGTAGTGTAACAAACATAAACCTGTCACCTTTACAGACGTTCGTCCTCGACTCATTCACACACACATGCACACAAATAATCCCTCGCTCACAAAAAAGAAACAAAGATAAAAATGTAAAACTTCCTTTCTTCCATTGTCGCTAAATTCAAATCATCCCAACACTTATTATGAAAAGAGTAAAACAATACAATACCTATGCTTCAACATGAACACAAAACACAGAGTGAAGCATTTAAAAAAAATAACAAATAGGAAGGCATCTAAAATGTAGACAGAGTCAGTTTGGGGTCATTCAGACACCAGAACTGCTTTATGGAAAACAGAAGCAGGAAGGAGAGCCAACAAATGACGTCAGTCTATAAAAACAACTAACTTCATGAAGTCCAGTATGCTACAGGATTTAGAGACCTCAGGGGTTTCTATTCAGTCACGTATGGAGGGTACAAGTCTGAGGAAGGCAAGACGAGTTCAAAGGGCACTCTGGAAGGTTTATGGCACAAATCAACAGCGCTGAGGGGAGCAGGTGCATAGCGGGCTCAAAACTAAACCAATAACTCCAGATGAAAACCAACAGGAAAATGAAAAAAAAATATGATTCTCCTTCTTATTGTGCTTAAGGATCATCAATCTCCTGCTGCAAACTCTGCTGTAGTGAAGCTATTTCTTGGTGTCTGTAGGGGGGAAAAAGTGCGAACTCCTGCTGACAGTTTTGGATTTAAACCAGGTTCTAAGCAGCTAATTCAGCAGGACATGAAGTATCCTCCCTCTGCGTCCTATTCTAATCCTTCCTGCTCCTGCTCGGGGCGAAATCAAAGCCAGCCATGATAAAAACAGAGATATGTTTTCACACAGACGTGATGATGGTCTTCAGACTGAGGAGGGGTAGGGGGGGTAGATATGATGAGCAGCAGAAGCGTTGGGGTTGGTTACATGTATGTAAAACTCTTTGTGTCAGTGGCTGCAGTAGCAGTTAGTCTTTGCCTTGTTTTTGCATTGTAGTACAACATTCTACTCATGCATACAACCATGCATGTCCCACAACCATCATCCCACAGCTTCACCAACCACACATTCATTCACAGACACACCGTCCTTATTCCTGTGCCTCATCTGTGCGCCACTTGAGGAAGTCCTCTTTACGGGCGTCCGGTTTGATCTGGTTCCGCATGCCACCGAGAAGGTTGGAGGTGGCCTCTGAGGCCACGATTAGGGGTCGGACCACTGTGGGTGGGATCTGACGCAGAACGCCGCCCACTGCGCCTGGGAGACCTTTCTGCTCGTGGCCGCGGGACGCCACGTCACACAAGGTCTGAGCCGTGTCGATCACTCCCTACAAAGGGACAAAACCAACAGGGCGAAATCAGTGACACTGAAAATGAGCCAATTAACTATAACACTAAAATCTAAAAGATATTTGTTTTTTCTCATTGCATCAAGTAAAAAATCACAAACTTTTTTGTTGTGATTCTATACGATGTTACCAAAAAAAATACTGCAACTATTAGTGGATTGGCAAGTTAACTTGTTTCTTAAACAAAAATAAAAATTTGCTGTATGCATTTATATCCCTCCCTCCTCTATATTCTCATTACCCTAAAAAATTGAAAAAACCTGTTCGGAGAACAAACAGAATGACTCCCATCCCACGGGAATCCCACGGGAATCCTGTGACCCGTGGGATTCCCGTCTCCTGTAGAGACGTTTCTGTCCGTTTCTGTCCTGATCAGAATATTGACAAATGCGGAGGACAGCGTATAAAGCTTTGGAGACATTTAAACAGAGGAATAGTGTATTCACACTAGAGACTGACATTTTTTCGGGAATCCCACGGGTCACAGGATTCCCGTGGGATTCCCGTGGGATGGGAGTTAGTATTAGTAACGATCACGTGATTGGGACGGTACAGGATTAAACATTAACGGGAGCAGACGGGAGCGGGAGCAAACCAATAAAAAAAAAAAAAAAAAAAAAATAGGATCGATGCCAAAAAATAGAATAAAATAGAAAGAAAAAAAATCCAGCACTGGCGCGCCGCTGCCATTTTGTAGTTTTTTTCCTTGAAGCCTACACTATAATGCGAGTCAAAAAAACTACACGACCCAAAAAGCAACAGTGCTTCCGCTCTGAGTTTTTCCACCCGCGCTCAAAAAAAAAAACAAGAATGGGAGTGGTGCAGGAGCGGGACTCATTCTGAATGGGAGCGGGATGGGAGTGGGAGTAATTTCACCAGGAGTGGGACGGGACAGGATTTAGATTTCTACTCTGGCCCGGGATCGGGACGGGACACAATTTTTTTCTGTAGGAGTGGGACGAGACAGGAGTGAAAATCCACTCCCGTGTCAGTCTCCAATTCACACCGAACAGCAACAATAGCAAATGTTCCCCTGCCTGTTTAACCATCATTAATCAGAGAGGCAGAAAGAAGGCCCAGAGTAACACAGCTCTAAACATTCTGGTCTTTAAGGAAAAGCTACAGGGGGAAGAAAAAAAAGCATTTTAAAGTCGCATTGAAGTTTGCTTTAGGGAACAATGTAGGGGAAACTAGGGGGTGTCAGCATCTGTGGGGAAACTTTATTTTCAAACATCTTAATGATGTGAATTAAGGTGTAAGATGTTTCTGAAAATGCATAACTAGAATCCACTGAAAACAACACTTTTAAATCCTTTGTCTTCTGATTGATAGTTCAGGCTGCTCTGTTACAATAAATCCCAGGAGAAAACCTTATAGGCAGAGCTGTAAGGAAGAAAAATGTAAGTTGTTTGAAAACATCTATAAGCTGTTGTGAAATCTCATCTTCCTAATAATATCCATGCTATTATTTGCTTCTTTCTATATCTATAATACATTTAAATTAACATTGTTTATAAAAACTAAACCTATAAATCCCAGGATGCACTGAGAGATTCAGTGATGTTTAATCAGTACTATTCCACTTTATATTAAAATATGGAGTCAAATTTAACAGGTTGTATTTTAAACCAATATTTGAAGAAATTTGGACTTTTGTACGGTTAAAGAGGAAGAAATCATCACTGGTTGAGTTTAAACTTAATCACTGATTATAAATCAGGAATTTATTCTGAGTTAAACCAAGAGCCACAAACCTTGGTTAAATGTGGACATTAAGTTTCTTTCCTAAAAAGAAGTGCAGGAAGTTTTATTTCCCCCTGATGCTAAACTAGTTGGATGACTGAAGGGTTCATCTTACTTTGCAGTAAAAATATCCTGAAGATACAGATGTGGTTAAAAGATGGCTGTCTGGTGTGATGAAGGTTAATGATTGAGTTTTAATGAAGATGAAGCTCAGCACCTCTCTGACGGTGTCGTAAGCTTTGGCTACTCCTTCTCTGAGATCTGCCGGCTGTGCAGCTCTGCGCGGTCGGCTGGCGGGGGCCCGGCCCTCGGTGATGGCATAACGAGTCAGGGGAGGAGTTGGAGACAAGATGTCATACACCGTCTCTGCTGTAGCCTTTAGGAAAGAAAACAGGCTCTGTGTGAGTTTAAGGAATGTAAAGCATGAATATCTGGGGAAAACTTTCGATTATTTATATCACTTGTTCGTGTGGAAGGAGGGGGAACGTACCTGGATGGCCTGCACCAGCCTGTTGCTAAGCTCCAGAGCAGCTGATGCTGTAGAGGTCCCAAAAGACGCAGCCCCCCTCTGGAGACCTCGAATAATGCGTCCGTCCTTCCTGTACTGCTCTATGGGCAACCAAAAGAGATCCCTCACTCCATGGACTGAGTAGAAACACAGAGAGGAAGGAGAGAAAATAATTAATGAAAGAAAAAAGAAATCTTGTTTAAAAGTGTTTAATGTTCATGTAACAAAGTTTTTAACATACACAGCTGAACAACTGAGTGCATAGGGCCGACCCCTCCCAGAAGGCCTGGCAGCTGATTCTTCCTGATGTCAGTCAGCCATTCTGTGACGGCGTACTGGATCACCTTATCAACACCGAGGAGACTGAAGACATTTCAAGCAACAAAAAAACAAGAAAAGCTGGAGATCAGGAAATTTCAGGGTTTTGATTAGTTTAAAGAGATTATTAGATTTCAATCTCCTTAGTGTCTGTGACACTAACACATATTACAGGAAATAACATCACATGAAAAGACAGGAGCCATTGGTTTGCACTGAGCTGGGGCTTAAATACACAAAAACTCTGCTGTCCCACAGGAGGAGGAGGAGGAAAGGAGTCTGTCCTAAATAAGCTGGATGAACTGCATGGAGTGTTTATATAAAACCTTCAACCTGGAACAGAACCAAACCTCTGGTCCTGCTCCTTGGCGACAGCTGAGAGTTTAAAGATTTCACCATCAAGACCAGAAACAAACAAACTGTGAAACAACAACCACAACTAGGCAACTTGAGCTGCTAAAAACCACTGACAGCATCTTTATAGCATAGTTTGTTATACCTGTCAACACTAGTACACAGTTCTCAGTCTGATTATGGGTTTATGTTTATCCAGAGAACATATCTATGCATTCTAACATAATCTTCTAAGCTTTAATGAGATTCATATTTTAGAAAAATAAGATGACAAATAAAGATGCTATGACTCTTTTTATGACAGATGCAACTCAATGTTTAGCAATGATAGCGGGGCGTGTATGTTGCTAACTATAGCAGCTAAAAGGGGATGTTCTATCATGTAATATGAATCAATGGTCTGAATGTCCATTTATACCCATGTCTGCAGCAGAGCCTCTTCAGCTTCAGTTCTGAACAGTTCAGCTGAGCCAAACCGATCAGAATCCCAGCAAACGTCCCCTAAGAAAGAATAAAGTTGTCAAGCAACCTGCAGATCCTGTAGAGACGTTTCTGTCCTGATCAGAGACTGAGGAGCTGTTTTCATGATTTCTCACCTGCTCGATGACCACATGTTTACCGTGATAGTCGAGCCAGATAGGCACTTCAGAGGTGAAACGAAATTCCCTTTAAAAAAAAAATAGAGAGAAAAGTAATTCAAGCAGGTATAATTTTAATAAAATCCTACATGCATCATGTGTTTCTCCCTGAGATGTTTACACACCGGAAGTAGATAGGCTGCTCAGAGGAGGATGACGAGGAGCCAGCAGAGGAGGAGCTCTGCTCACTGCAGGTGGTTCCCACAGAAGCTGTGAGGTCTGGACCGAGCACAGCATCTGCTCCAGCTTCCTCACACCCCTTCTGTGAAGGATCTAGCTTCACTGGGAAAAACCACAGAAACAACAGGGTTATATATGAAGAAAGAATTGTCTTAAAGTTTACAGCACCTACAAATTATATTCACTCTTCAACCATCTTTGTTTACTGTTGAAGTAGAGTTTTAAATCTGCATTTTTATTTAGCCCCCAATAAACTTATACCCCTGCTGAAGCAATCTTAATATAAATGAAGCTGTTGTGTAAAGGCCTTTATGGAAGAACGGAAATAAAGGAAGCCATTACTGAAACCAAGTCATAACAACTCCTGATTGGAGCTGACAAAGACCATAAAGAGGACACAGCAAATAAATGGAAGATGGTGCTCTGGTCTGATGAAACTGCAATTGAACTTTGTGGCCTCTATAGACACCATCTAGCAGACAGGCATAATGATAGTGGGACAATCATGATGTGGAGTTACTCGTCTTTTACGGGGACAGGAAGATGGATGGAGCTAAAAACAAGGCAATCACAGAAGAAAACCTGTTAGAGGCTGCAGAGTTTTACTTTCCAGCCGGATGAAGACCCTAAACACACAAGCAGAGCTCGTGTGGAATGGCTTAGATCAAAGAATACTCTTAGCTTTGAATAAATATTCAGGATTACACCTTAAATCTAGCAGATCTTTTTGCAAACAAACGGCAAAAAGTTACATCTCTAGTTGTAAAAATCTGGTTGAGTGCCTGTGGTTCAACAAAGCATTGATTCATGGGGGTGAAATATAAATGCATACCACACTTTTCGGATCTTTATTTGTGTAAAACCACTAATGGTATCTGTCAGAATATCTGACAGAAACTTTATGTTTATGTCCTATCTGATCCAAATCATTCATTGACTTCCAAAGAAAAACACAATTCAAGTCAAGAGGAGAGCTTTGTAGTTTTGCAGGTTCAAAACTATGGAACACAATTACATTCCAGGACAGGCGGGATTCTTCAAAAGCTCTTTCTGTGGTAATGAAAGCCCATTTTTACAAAAATCAGATTGTTTTGTTATTCCACTCATCTATGCGACTGGCACTGAAGCCAGCATTTCCTAAGATTTGATAGTTGATCAAAGAAGTGGAATGTTGTGTATAACTGACCTTCAGCAGCAGGGTCCACAGGCATGTAGGGGTTAACATAAGATGCTAGATTACTAAAAAAGTCCTTCAGGAAAAACAGAGCATCCTGGAATAGAGACAAACATAAAGTCTGTCAGGAACAAAACAACACAAACACAATGAACATGACCGATTATGATCCAAAGAAACCTGAGGAAAGTTTAACATATAACAGGGTAAATAAAAATATATACATCATAGGTGAGACTGTTTTTCGCCTTGTTTAAAAATATGGAAATTAGGTTTATTACTTTTTAGATTTCAAACTGAAAAACAAATGGAGGAGAGACAGGAGTTACCTGGTCGATGTTGAGCCGCAGCGGCAGCAGGCTGACTCGAAGGCAACATTCGGGTCCACCGAGTCCCGACTCTGGTAATACCTGCAGGGCCTTCACAGTGAGCTGCAACAAGGAGACATGGAAGATCTCATCCTGATTTCTTCCGCCTGTGTTAAAAGTTCTACATCTTCCAACCTCACCATGTTGGAGTGGGCTCTGCGAGGCATGCTCTCACTGGTGTAGAGGTAGAGGAACTTGTTGATTTGTGAAGAGGCCAGTCGATCTCGAACCTCCAGCTCTTGGACGATGAAGACCTGCCTGGAGAGAGGTTGCTCCCCACTGGGACCGACCCCAGCGCTCAGTGACGCCTCTCCATCCGTTCCTGCTGCTGCCACTGGGTAAGACTCATGCTGGAAGGACACCTGGAGGAGAAAAACACAAAACAATAAACACCTAAAACAAAAATGATGCACAGTTGCCTATCAAGACATTATTTTCCACTGCAGAAACGACAAAACTTCATTGCTCATCACTATTGGGGTTAATGCTGACACACACAAAGCAGAGCATGATGGCATGATGTTAATATAAAAAGACAAAGATAAAAAGACAAGGAAAAAGTCAAATTCAAACGTTTATGCTTTGTCCATGCAAACAATTTATGCATTGGAAAACATTCAATTAATCACCTCTTTTTTAAGAAGATTAAAAAAACAAAAAGCATAAGGACAGAGATATTGAGCCCAAGGCAGCGTATGGGTTGCCCTTTAGCCCTTTCCAGCCACTGTGTTATAATAAGCCAGTTCACCTTGGTGAGTTGGATTTCCATCAGCAGCGAGTGCTGACGGCCGCTGCCTCCTGCCCAACGCCAGGAGTTCTGAGGACGAGAAGAGGCCACAGAGCGACACGGAGAACCGCGAACACCAGCAGGGACACAGCGACCCCTAAAGGCAGTCAGAGATCCGTTTGTAAATCAGGCCCTCAAAAAACATTCAGTAATAAACAAACCAGATGTAAAGTTAAAAACCTGTTTGAGTTCTGAGCATGTATAGACATGGGCTTGCCACCGAAGTCTTTCCCCCCGTAGAGATGCCACACCACAGAGATCTCCTTCAGCACTACCCTGGTGTGGGGCACAGGGAACCAACTAGGAGCTCGAAGCAGGTCGGAGCTTCCTCTTGGCCTGGAGAAGTGGCTGTCCTTCACCCTGATGGGCCCCTGACACAGCACAGTCACCACAGGCTCCCCGTCTCTGGACTGAGAGACATTTACATTAGGAAAAGGTTAAGGAAGAAGTGTCTACAATAAAAAGGTAATAGAATACAAAACTGAGTTTACATTGTCATAGATGAATAACGATAGTTCAGTGGGTGAAATGGACGTACAGAGAAGTTCAAACCCCATCGACACCTTGCAATTCAAAACTTCCACCTTAAAACGGGCGAATCTAAATATAGCCCTGAATTGACGTCAACTCAGGGATGTTGCCTTATTTGGTTTGGCCTGTACTTTTGTCATGCCCCGAAATTTACATACAGACCAGTGGGTTGCCACTGGTTCACTGGCCCGAGAACATGAATAGAGGAAGATGTAAGACACCAGTTTAGCTGTTTAGCTTACAGTTGGGTTTACTTCTTCGAGAATTACAAAGCAGGCAGTTTCTCTATTGAAAATGAGCCAGAACCACAGGCGGAAATGCAGTGTTCCAGGCTGCACGGAGAAAGGGGAAAATGTTCACAGTCTTCCCAAGGATCCGAAGACTCGACAGGCATGGATTATTTTAGTGTATCAGAAGATCCCTGCAAAGTTTGATACTCAGCTGTTAATTTGCTCTAAGCACTTTACCAAAGACAGCTTTCAAAATCTTGGACAGTTCAAAGCTAAACTTCTGCTAAATTTCTTTTAATGAGGGGCTATTCCGACTGTAAGGCCATCACAACCGCAAGCTGTAAGTATGATTTTGTAAGCTGTTGATGGCAATGCTAGTATATCTAGGGTGACCAGATTGGGGTTTGTGAAAAGGAGGACACTTTTGTTCGGCACGGGGCCGTCGGAGTCCAGGCTACCGTCCCCGGGTCGGGTTTGGATGCTCATTCCCCTGCTGGCTCCCTGCCCCCGTCCACCGGGGTTCCCGGACCAGCCCCAGAGCTGACGACCTGGTTCGACTATGTGCTGCTCTGTGGTCGACCAAACTCCGGACGATTTTGAAATTCCCCACAGAAATTTTTTTTTCAGGAATGAAAAGCAGGACATGTCCGGGAAAAGAGGATGTCTGGTCATCCTATCATATCAACAATCTCGATGTTTCAGTGAGTGAGTGCTTGTCGCAATGATGCGTCTTTGCTCAGCAGATTCGCTCGTTGTAAACCAATCAATCAGCGCACAGCTGATCTAAATATTCATGAGCATACCATAAGGAAGAAAACCTGTCGTTTCATTCTAGGGCTTAAAACCAAACTTGCATTAGGGCTCTTAGAACAGCAAATATGCCATTTTTCAGCATTTATAGCACCAAATACCCTATAAAATCAACCCCTTTAAAATAAAAAAGCAGGGACATGAGCACTTACAGGTATGCCCATGCCAGGCGCCTCCAGGATGCAGAAGTCATCATTATCGGTGGAGCCATCAGAGCCATCATCCAGGATCATATCAGGCTGTGCCTCCATTGCTGTGGCAACCAGCCCATCAAGCTCAGAGTCGTCCCTCTGCAGGACAGACGGGATTTGCTTCGACCCTTCACCAGGAAACAAGTAGACGGACACGGGGGAGCCCCTCGGCACTGTAGGAGATTCTAAAACGACAGAATCGGTCAGAGATGGAAGCCCATCTAGGTCTACTGTAGAGAAAAATAACCAATATTCTCCAGTAGATATCCAGACTAATTAGCTCATATCTAAACAACCATGCTTGAAAATAATACCTGGTTCTAAGGTGTTGTCTCTGCAGCTCCTCTCGGTGTCGATTAAGGCATCAGCCAGGTCGTACTGGTTGATCTCTGCGGTTTCAGCAGGGAGACAGGGTGGCAGAGAGGCAGGACTTTCTGACAACTAACAAGACAATATCACACAGGCGTTAAAAGGTAAGACTTTGTTCTATTAGCCACAGCACCTTAAAAACACAGATTGAATAACAAACCTCAATGTGTTTTTTTTTTATTTCTTTGTAATAAACCATAACAAAGTAGCACCTTACTGCAGAAACATTTCTCATAACTTTGACCTTCTATATCGCTGACGAAGGTTCTCAGTCATCCAGGTCATAGTCATTCCGTAAAAATTCAAAAAATATCCACTGGATTTGGTTTTCAAGATTTGAAGACGTTTCGCCACCTCTCCAGGAAGCTTACATTTGAAGTGAGAAAGCTTCCTAGAGAGGTGGGGAAACGTCTTCAAATCTTGAAAACCAAGTCCAGTGGATATTTTTTGAATTTTTACGGAATGACCTTCTGTATCCATAAAATAAATTAATAAAATGCAGTTTCTACCAAATACCTTCAAAAGTAGAAGTCATACTTTGGGAAGAAGGTGCTCTGATCAGATTAGATCAAAATTCCATTTATAAACAATCCTACAATCCAAATAATATGTATGGTAACATGGGGGTGGCAGCATCATGCTGAGGGGATAATAGTTAATAGTCATAGGGAAGTGGCTGTTCCAACCGTTGCATTTATAAATT
>NW_015150463.1:2366273-2432481 GCF_000732505.1 Cyprinodon variegatus
TTAGCTGCGACATATGAATCAAGATGCTATGATCGAAAACATTTGATTGACAGATGACTGTTGATATATGATTGGCCCAATTTAGATGTACAGGCTGACGTATAACTAACTGGCCTGCATAAGATAACGAAAACAAAACAACACAGGTTTTAAGACAGGATTATTTGCTAAATTTTGGGATAATAAAATTATATGAAGAGTACATTTATATACATGTTTAAGCCAGAATGATTTGACATTTAAATATGAATTCCCTATGACTTTAAGCAGATAAAGGGAACCTGGTCAGTTAATAGGAACATTGATGGAGCTAAATAAAGGGTACATGAAGGTCTATGCGATGACTCACAAAGAATCTAATTTAATTGAAATAAAAATGTGGATCTGAAATCATTTAGATGGGACTAAAAGAATGTATAATTGATTCGTCAAGGCCTTGCATTCTTTATATGTATGTAAAGAAAGCTGTCAGTACTTCCAAAATTCAGTTTCTCTACATGCTTCAGCTGCTGTTCGGATATTTATTAAAGCTTAAGTTATCGCTCCATCTGCTCTAACTAGGTTTTATTTTTACCTCAGTTTTAAGCTATGAATATTTGTGGTTTCCATTAACCACAAATTTGACTAAGATGCACTGAATAAGATTACAAAACACAAAAACATTTTTATTTGGTAAATAAAATGAATGTCTTACCGGTAATTTCTGACCAGCTATTTCAGTAGGGGAGGTGTGGCGGGGCGGGGGGTGCAGGTCTCCCTGGGTGACCAGATACTGCAGTAGGTTGACAAAGGCGGCGCAGGAATCGGCACAGGTGTAGAGGTGCACCACGTTGTTGGAGCAGCGCAGCTCAAACAGAGGCTGGGACTGAAACACAAGAGGAGCAGCCATGACAGAAACTGTGGATTGATCCATTACCAGAAATAAACCACAACCTTTTGGATTATCAGGAGAGACTAAAGACCCGATCGCTCATTCATCCGCTGTGGTGGGAGCGGGAAATTAGCTCTGCAGCTCCACCAGCACCCAGAATTCAGTCTGTGTGCATTTTTCATTTAGTACGTGTGTCAGTACTCACACGCTGACAGTTCATAAAGTTCCTTCAGCTAAACTAGACCATATAAACTAAAATGTTTCTTTACATAATGAAAATACACAAGCCTTGACTGGTTGACTGAGAACAGCTGCATCATTGCGGCGGGAGACCTCGTTAAGCATTTTGGTTTCAGGTCCAACTGAGAGTAAAAGGTCGGCCAAATTACTATCCTTCATTGTCATTATAGAGAAATTAAATTATGGCAAAATAAACACTTTATAAACATGTGGCCAACTGCTTGTTATAGAGTTTTTCATGAACCTTAAACTTAATTATAATGTTTCTTTACCTTTTTACTGGCTGACGTGGCTTTTTTTTTTTTTTTTTCCTTTGGGGGGCTAACAGTAAAATTTTATTGAAAAACAGGAGGGTAAAGGACATGGAGGAGAACTCACGAGCTTCCCGCTGTCGCTGCCTTTCCATGTGGTGATGGCCAGCTCCAGGAGGTCGATGTCCAGGACACAAACATAATCTACCATGAACAAACAAACAACAGGTGGTTTATCTTTACATTCTATTTCTTACTCTTTTAATCTAATCTACAATAACTTTTTCATTTCTGTTTCGTTTTAAAGCGGAGGAGCGTTAAGATTAAAACACAGGTTTTAGTTTGGGTTGGAGGGTTTTCCTTTAATATAACCTGAGCAAGTCTTTATGCAGTTTGCCTGAAAATTGTTAATCAAGAGGAGAATAAATCAAAACACATCAGCAATGAAGCTGGAAAAAAAATGCAACATAAAAACAAGTCAAAGATCATGTGGTGGAGATTAGATTAATATTATCTACGTTTTCCCATTTTAGTGCCATCTTTGTTTGTTAAATAATGACATATAAAGTGTGTAGGACTTCATCTAACCATTATTCTAATAATCTCTTCAACAGTGAATTTCCTGTGGAAAGAACCTGGATCACAAAATGTGCTGAGCTGTAAACTTTTTGCAGAATATAATGTTAGAATAAGAATTAGAATAGCTCATTTTTAATCTCAGATGTAATATGTTAATATTTCATTGAACTGTCTTGGTTAAATTCCGGCTTTTAGTGTATCATTGATTCAGCTCGGCGTGTTTTACAGTCTGTATTCTCCAGTTACTGAGTATCGGATGCTAAATTTGATGCGAATATTTCAATAATTGATGAATCATAATTCATTATTTAAAACTTTCCAATCCTGAAGTTGGATTGAAATCATTTCTAATTCAATCAGGACCAGTGGCTTTTAATGAGACATAAAACATGAGAACTGGCAGAAGTTGACTTTCTTTTCAATGCGACTGAAGAAGGATGACACAATAGGATTGGTTGCCCTAATTTGAATAGTTTTCATCACATAAATCTAGAAAAATTGACATCATGCATTGTGGATTAACTGCGTGTCCTACCTTTCCTCAGGTCCACTATGTCAGTCTCACATTTGTCAGAGAGGTAGAGAGCAGAGTTATCTAAGATGAATCTGAGGACGACATGTCAAACATTAACTAGAGCTTCTTAGACGACGTCATTCTAACGGCTGTGTTCGGTCTGCTGTGTCTGGTACCTGAGGTGAAAAGTGGCGGTGTCGACAATGATGTTACTGGACAGGGAGAAGGATTCAGCCGTGAACAGGACTCTCAGGGGCAGATACAGAGGCCTAGGAGGTAAACATTTAAAAGAGAGGAATACAGCACATCTGAGACCAACACCAACACCATGGCTCCATGATTCCGCCAACAACCATAAAGCAGAGAATAGATCAGAGACCGCTGTTCAGGTCCATACCGGTAGTCTACAGCACAGGTGGCCAGGTGTGTGTGGAGGACCGTGATGACGGCGGGTGCCGTGTATCCAAGAATTGGGTCGTCAATAACGTCCAGGAAGTCAATCAGCTGAAGGGAACGAAGACAAACAGGTGTATGAGAGACATTCTTAATGGTTTTACAAGGAGGTAAAACCAACAGTATCAACTACAATTATAGTACCGGCTGCATAAAAACTGTCACATTAAATCACATTTTACTGAGTAGAACTTTGGCAAGAAGTGTCTCCAGATGGAAAGTGGACTAATTACAGCAACAAGTATAATTACACCTCGATCAAGTGTTTCGAAACAGTCTGGGGTTTGTCTTTGCTCCCTTCTGCCTCAGAGAAAATAAAACATCTCAGATTAACATTGTTTCAGCTCAGCAGAGGCCAGCTTTCCTGAGGTTAAATGTCTGAATTCCAGACACTGATATGAATTCAGACTTCTCATGTTTTTTTGTTTTGTTTTTCAGATGTACTACTCAATTAAGTAAAGATTACATTAGTAAAATTCCTGATGTGGAAGGACTTAAGTGAAAAAATTAGCTCACCTGCTCATGCCAGCTCTGGTTGGTCTGCGTCATGTAATGTCTCATGGTTGCACCTTGCAGCTGAAAAGCAACCAGGAACTCCTGGGAAGAGAGACAAAAAAAATGTATTCTTGAAGCTAAAACCAAGTCGGCAGCAGAAACATGAAGCAGGTCCATAAGAAAAGGGGGCCAACCTTGACGTTCCTCTGCAGGTCCAGCGTGATTTTGATGGCCGTGGACAACATCTGTAGCTCCCCTTCTTTTCCTCTCACACTGCTCACTCCCACCTCTGTGGGGTAGATGGTAGGGTCCAAGTGTTTGGGTGGAGTGAAGCTGGGCATCTCCAACCTCTGTGGGACGGAGGCATCTCTAACCTCAGCTAAAGGGTGAAAAATATTTCCAACGAGTCACAAAGGGATGCATAATCCCCAGCTCAAATAAATCCAGATAACTTCCTGAATATTATTCATGTCCAATTTCCAAATTTTTTCCAAGTGTAAAAGTTAGACCTTTTCAGACATTTTACAGCATGATTACACCCATCTGTCAATTTATCTTTAATTTAAAACAAATTAAAGAAAAATGGACAAATGGTGGATGAATGATAGTAAGATGGACAAAAAATTGGATGGATGAAGCTTTAAGATAACTAAACAGAGAACAAGGTCTAAAAAAACATTTCTTCCAACAGACTTTATCCTCTTTTTTCCCCCCACATTTGTGAAATGCTTTAATTTAACTTCTCTAGAAATAGGAGCCCTGATAGAAGACTAACACAGAGGGAATTATCTCATGATGGAAAGAATCACAAATAAGACCCCAATGAGCACCTTGATGATAGAGCTCCACTCGTTTGCTCTCCAGAGTCAGGAAGTTGAGGTTGGGAACGTTTTGATGCTGCGCCACACTAAAAACCTTCCCTCCTTCCAGGTCAAGCACAATCTCTCCCTGAGTTTGATCCTCCTCACACTGAAAACCAACAACAAAAACACAGCTTAGAAAGGAAAGCTACAACATGAGCTTTAAACCAGGCTTCACTCCCACCATCTGACATCTACACTTCAGTTCATAAATGCTATTATGCATCTGATGCAGTTAGACCCATCAGTGCCCTCCTCTGAATTCATCTTCCTCCTGGCTCACCTTCGTGTCAGTTCTGGCTTGCAGGCGACCTTTCCCGATAATCACAGTGAGTGAGAGGAGGCTGAGGTTGTGGCTGGGAAGAGGAGCTGACGGCTGCATCCTTCCAGATGGTTCACTGGCCAAGTAAAACGGAGGCTCATCCTCCTCTGAGTCAGAGTCTGTGGCAGAGAGTGAAGAGAACGCTTTCATCCAAAAGCAATACAAAAGCCAATACTAGATGTTTTGGCACCACAACTGTTATTGTTTGTCATAAATCTACATCAGAATCACATTTTTTCCACCCGAGCTAAAAAAACTTGCCCAGTCTGAAGGCGGACTTGCACAGCTGGAACTCGTCGTAGAGACGGTGGCTCTGGTCGGGGATGTGGGTCGAGGGGGGAGGAGGAGGGGGCGGCTCCCACATCAAGAGGTCATTATTGATCCTTTTGGAATAAAAGGGGAGGACGAGGAACTGAAAAGTGTTTCTCAATCATGATTTAAAGCCAGTAAAGAAAACTTGAATAGACTAGAAAGGCAACTTAGCTTTAAATATCCAGCACAGAGCAAAACGAGCTTCAAAAAGCAAGATTTACTGCAAATCATTCAAAGAGCTCTTGATCAATGACTTAATGCTTTTTAGAAGATAAACATTATTCTTCAATCTCTGGCTAAGTTAATATTTTCTGTCTTCTTCTACAAGAATTTGGCAGAATACTATGCTGGAAATGGCTAAAGTAGAGAAATAGCAAACAAATGAGTGCAAGGCCCAATGATACTTGAAAATAACTATCTGCAGCAGATAAACAGTATCTAAAAGGCAGGAAACCTAAGAGGTGCTGTAGGTCACTTTGCATCTAGGTGAACAGTTACCAGGAACTTCACAGCTGATTCTCTCATTAATGCTCTTCTTGCCTTTATGCTCCATTATTAAATTTCTATTTTCATTCTTTTGCATTAAACACATCACATCTGCCTCCCTGCACTGTCTGCTGTGATTATTGGTCTTTAAGATGTTAACCATCACCTAACAAGGCCAGAAACAGAACAGCTGCATTTATGCTAAGATCATTCAACACTTATTGGACTCAGAGGAGGATGGATTCAAACACATGCCACAAGTTTAAGATTCTAATCTTTCATGATTGCTTTTTGTTTTGAACATTTGTTTTTTTTGTTTTTGTTTTTTTGCTTCCACAATCGGTTACTTCTTTGTTTTGATCTAACTCATAAAATCTCAATAGAGTCTTGATATTGGGATGCAAACAAATATTTTTACAGTTGAAAAAATGTTTGCAAATACACTCAATGACAGGTTTCCCCTGAGTGCTTTAGAAAGCATCATGTTGGTGGAAAAACGACAGTCAATTATCTTCAGTATTTATCTTAAATCTAGCTTAAGAATTTAAAGCGCATGTCAAAAAATATTCCAGAATCTTTCTTAAAAAATTGGACGACCATATTGAGAAAGTCAAGCTGCTTGGGAATAAAATATAAGACGGCTATAGGAAGCAATATAGCTTTAAATATCTTGATATACTGTATATACCTGGATATACTGTATATATATTGTTTATGGTTTACTCTTAATGCACCTTTTTCCTCCTTGTTTGCACCTTCTTTGACTTCTATGCCAATATGTGACAAGTGAATTTCTCCACTGTGAGATCAATAAAGCTCATCTAATCTAATTTAATCTCTAAATATGCAGCACTGAGCACGTTGTGTGGTAGCTGGGTCACACCTGTTGTAGATGCTCTGGAAAGCCTGTTTGCTGGGCAGGAGGATGTAAGCCAGAGGAAGGCTGATGTCCACCGCACACTGACACTGAGCGACACACTGTTCCTGAAACTGGAGCATTTCCTCCGGGTCGGCAGGAATCACCATCTGATTTAAGAGAAGAGGATGGAGTTACTAACCAGAAGGCCAGTGGGTCAGTGTTTCTCCTTTTTTGAGTGTTAGCACACCTCCTCCGTCTCAAACATGGTGCGGTTTGAAGAAAACGGAGAGCTGGATTTCTCACTAAATTCACAGTGGCTTTCAAAAAAGTTGGCTGAGACATCCTTCATGAGGCCCAGGTTCATCCCACTCAGACCTGCTGCGGCGCCCTGAGCTTCACCTCCGCGCACACGCACCGATATCCTGTAGAAAGAGACGTTTTACAGCATGTGGGACCCAATATTTTGTTTCATCTTGACCCAAGTTCTTGTTTCATTTTTTTGAAAAGATGCAGTGTTTTCTTTTTTCTATTTGAATTCCTGAAAAAAACATTACCCATTTGTACTTGTTCCTGGATAAAAATCCTCAGAGAAACAGCTTTGGTAAAATGTGAGTGTTTTGTTACCACAGCAGACTCACACCATCACACAAAACATTGTCATTATCACAGGGACAAACCTTGGTACAGAGTCGAGGTTTTTCATCACTCTGATGCAGGGAAAAGAGCCTCCCTCCCATCCCTCATACGATCCTGCAGAAACACAACAGGGTAAATATGTAAAAAAGCCTCCAGCAGAAAAATCTCCAATTTAGGGAAGAATTTCAAAAGTTAAAGATGTACAAGAAACGGAATAGGAAGACAGAGATTAGAAATCAATCAGACTTTTAACAAACAGTAGAACATTTTGTGAATCTTTGATTCATTTTCTCCTTAAACAGATAGACTTCCTTTGCATGCATATTTTCTTTCATATCCACATAAGCGAATGATCGGTAAAAACCTCTGCTCACTGGACTCACACTTTGCTCATTTGTAAAATTTTTCATTGGATTTGATAAATCCCAATGTAATATGACAATGATACCAGCGCCTCCTAGTGGATTAGTCTTTTTCTGCAAATCACCTATCAGGCTCATCATCAATTAGACCATTCAACCAAGCAGATCTATCAGCAAATCTGCTGTAAGGGTCTGAAATCTTCCCAAACTGATTTTTAATCAAACATCTATAAGAATAAAACAGGAAATGATTAACAGAAAACCATTAATGTCACAAACATCAATAGTTTCACATGAAAATTAAATGGATAAAAGAACAACATAAACTAACTTATCTGTTTAGAAGAACAATTTCTTCTTATTAGTTAAACAATATATCTGTCAATTAAATCAGTTATTCTGTTGGTTGAATTAGAATTTTAATTTAATTGCTAACAATCTGAATAAACAGACATATGTTTGACTTGGCTGCATGCAAGATGTCGGTTATCATGCCTGGTTTTAATGTACCGTACCAGAAAATGTGTTATAAGTTTTTCTAAATAAGAGTACTGACAGGAAATTTCATCAGAGATTAAATTTTCATACAAGCAAGCTGTAAGCATACAGGTAGCAAAATATATGTGCATCAGGATGAAATGTACATTTTTTTTTTGCCTTTTTTCTTTTTATGTTTTGATTTTCACATTTTCTGACTCTCTTGGGTTGTAAATTTAAGCTGCATTTTAAGTGAATGAGTTCAATTATTCAGAAAACAGGTTCCTCTGATGTGAGTTTGATCAGCTCCAAGCATCTGGCATGCTAAGGCCAGTTGATCCTCATCAGTGGAGACAGTGGGTCTACGTAGTGCAGCAGTTAAATAAACAGTGTTAGCATCAGGTCAGTGCTGTGAAATCCAAATAGAGCCTTTGTAAATTCAGGAGCTGTGGTGGAAATATGAGGTAATGATGGTGTTAGAGTCATGACGCCTATGCAGCTACAAAATGTGTAGCAGCCTGGTTCCACTGGTGATTAATGTTAGAGAGGCTAGAGTGTTATTAAATTCAAGCTGCATGCCGTTTTATAAGCCATTTAAATGGAAGGCCGACACCAGTAGTTTGACAATGATGAACAAGTTATATCTGAACAGAACTACCATTTATTTCTCATATTAAACAATAAATCAAATTCAAAAGGAAACATGTAACTTGTTTAAGGTAGGTACACACACAATCTAGAGGTGCTGCTGTGATGGAAACAGGCCATCCAGAGGAACCTGGATCCGTTTAAGAGGAGTTTTATAGTATAATCAAAGTAAATGAAAGGTTTCAATCATCAAAGTGTAAATCTGAGCTTATGAAACCCGTAGAGCAGAAACCAATTACTGGAAAAAATTAGAGGGACAATGGCATAATGATGTTAAAAATAAATTTAAAAAAGCCTAACCCAGACCCTGTGTGCTTCCCACCATGCATATCTGTGAAAGTGGCCTCCAGCAGCTGGGTGAGACAGGGCTGCCCTGGTGCCGACTGCTCGCTCTGGAGATCCGGCGCCTCTTGGTGCTTCAGTTCCAGCTCCGTCAGTTCCAACACCAAGGTCTCCTCCCTCACTGCCCTCTGAGACGGCGGCCGGCGCAGCGGGAGAGGTCGCAGGTCTGGGATGGGGAACCGAAGTCTGAGCACAGCGTTTGGGGACATGAGGGTGAAGGAGGAGCAGAGCTCGATACTCTGGGTCTGAAAAGACAGAAAAAAAAAAGTTTTTTTCAGAGCAGAAATTGTTCTGAAGTTGGATTCTAAGCAAAGATTCGGTCACAATCAACCCTGTAATCACAGCAGACCGCAGCTTTATTATGGAGCCGAAAGGCTGATATTAGGATGAACTGCTGATTCCCTCTAAACCAGACTATTCTGTTAATGTTTATGTCAGCAGAAGCTGGATCAGTCAGACGTGAAAGAATGATGTTTTCAGAGAAACATCTTAATAGTTTGGGGTTTTCTTTGTGGTGATGACACAATAGTTCATGACTCTAGATAACCACACCGGCTCCCTTTAAACAGAATTATGAGAGGTGACCTTCCTCTATGCTACTCTGCTCAGTGATCTAGTTTAAGATACTTAGTGGTCTTAAATGCTAGCGGTTAACAAAAGAAAAGGGGAGCATGCATAAATGCTGATATTTGAAGCTCCCTGTGTTCTACTCTGTGTTTTCTGGGTTGGATCTTCATTTTATAGGGTTTTTGGTCTGTTTTACTTGTGTATATAAAAAGCAGCACAGTAATTGGCAGTCCAACCTGCATGGGTCCTGGTCCAGAGTTCTGGCTTGGACAGTGGCTGAACGCTCTGCTCAGGCTCCCCAGGCGGCTGAGGATGTCCAGGTCCAGCTCAGCGCTCAGCTCTGCCAGCTCTACTCGTACCACGCTGTCCCGCCGCACAACACGCTGTTTACCCTACAAATGAACGCCCCAAAAAAACAAAAACACACATTAATAGGGAAAACCCAAAGCTTCAGGATCCAGCAAAAACAGAAGCTAAGCTAAGCTTGGGTATTAGGTGAAATCAACTGGAGGTTCAAAGAATAGCAAGGAGTTACTTCAATGGAAAGGTTTAACAATCTCAGAAACCATTACAGCTTTGCATGGGTTGGTAGGAGATTCTTCATGTTGAGTAAACAAAGCACAGTTTTTCTAAATTTATGAAAAAAAATTTCAAGGAAAATGTGCAACTTGATTCAAACTCTTATTTAAACATTAAAATGCATAATTTCTCCAACATTTAACTCCATATATCTGCAATAACTCTCTAAAGCTTTTTCCAGGATCTAATAAGCAGGACTTTAAATAACAGGGACAAGATCAAGGAGACTTTTAGAGCAGTTGGATCTGTACATTTATACGACCACAGTACACCTTGATCACTGGCATCACCACGTGTAGAGGAGAAATAAAGTTTAATTCCGCTGAAAGTAGAGAAAACTTCATATTGTTTCATTAAAGCTTCATCTCAGGACGATATCTAACATGATAAGATTGCAAGGATAACAGTATAATTTCACTGCCGCACCCATGTGCTGAGAACATGTTCAAAACATTTAATGGGAGGCATCTGATGACTCAGCATATTGAGTGATGGAGTCAGCAGAGAGGAAGGCAGTTTGCTCAAGAATGTTGTCTCGTTGAGATTCTACTTTGATGCCCCCTGAAATCACTGTACTTTTCCACTCAGAGAGAAATTAAAACCCTGATTTCAAAATAGGCTTTTCAGCTGAATAAATTGTGATGATTCTCTCAGACTCAGTTTCTAATAACAGGATGATACCAGGGGGGTTTCTGCTTTAAAATGTGCCAGGAATGTCTGGGGAGGGTTTTTAATGGAGAAGATAGTCATGCAGACATCAAATATTCAAATGAAACCTTGTGGAAACATTTTTAAGCTCAAGCCTTACTTTTCGTAGGTGTTTTTCAGTGAGGCTGTAGTGTAGCTGAGCACATGGTTTGGCTGCAGCTCCGGCTGTAAACAGTCCAGCTTTCTGGAACTGAAGTAGCTGCATAGGGACAAAAATAAATTACTATAAAGTACTAAATACAAATTATGCTACAGATAAGTCAATTTCAAAGACTTGTGAGTTTATTATTCTATGTTTTGCTGTTAAATAGGCTTAGATTCAAAATGAGAAGACAAGAAGAAAATGGATTAAAAAAAAGAAAAGCAATACCTGCACAATATGACAAGTAATGAAGTTGAGAGAAAAAGATTATTTTCCAAATTTATTTGTTATTTATATTGATATCTGAAAAATATTAAAAACATTTTGTAGATAGCATAACAACCCTGCAAGTAGCTCATTGTGAAAAGAAGACTGCTGACCAAAGACAGGAAGTCTGAAAATGCCCAGATGACCAGCTATACATGAGGCTCAAGCAAACTTTAGAGCATAAACTGCTCCTACCCCAAAAAGAGGAACAAAAAAAACTCTGGATATTTAGTACCTCACAATACTGAGATTTTCCATCTTGCCAGAGGCACTCCAACAGTTCCAGTCTGCTGAAGGAAAGGTCAGAGGTCACAGCCCGACACCGGCGCCTCCCACTGCGCGTTTCACACGTCACCTGCACGGCCGTCCCTGTCAGCCTAGCAGAGGAAGGAGGATACTGAGAACTCAAACACCACCTAATCATCCATTTTCCCTAAATCTGTACCATTAGTGGCAGAGCAACTAAATCTGATAAGGTTTATGTGAACTCCAGCCTTACAGAAACAGGGTCTACCTGAGGTGGGAGAGCGGACAGGCTGCGGCAAAGCCGTCTCTCAGATGGTGGAAGTTTTTGTTGGTGAACATTTTGTCCTTGAAGGACAGCAGCCCTTGGAAGAACTCCTGAGACACCTGAGCTAAAGACGAGGGTCCGTCCGAAGGTGGGTCCTCCTGCAGCATTGTTAGGGTGAGCCCACCGAGGGTCAGACGCAGCAAGGCCTCGGGTTTGAGCTGCTCTGCCTGGCCGCTGTGCGAGCGTCCTGGACACATGAGAAACCACAGTTCAGGAAAGAAAAAAAACACCATCGCTTATGCTTAATACAAACATATAACAAGGAGGAATTTTCCTTTAGGTTTGTCATTGATCTAAATGTCTCTACTAGTGACTTTACCTCTGATCCTGGTGGCATGTGGCAGACTGGATAAGCATCCTGCTACAGGATATCTTCTAGGGCAGTTCATCAGGCCCTGGCAGAAGAAAACCACAAATCAAAAGAAAGGACGTAATTTTTTTATCAAATACCAACAATAAAGTCAAAGAATAAAATACTTTATTTAACACTTTACTTCTTGAAATATTAAGTCAGGATTTAATCTACATATGAAAACAAACAAAACTATACCTGCGCTGACAGAGCAGCTGGGTGTGTCAGGCTGGTCAGGCTGTGTGTGGAGGACTCCATGTCGCTGTCTGACAACTCGCTGCCAGAGCGAGTAGATGCAACACTGCTGCTCATCCCTGCAGGGCCCATTGAGTAAAACATTTCTGTGCAAACACAAATTTTAAAGTGAATATATTTGCAGTGTACACACAGACCTCACAATGAGAGGCAGCAAAGTTTAAATTATTTTAATATAAGACAACAAATAAACTCAGTAAATATAGGAAACACTTATATTTAACTTGGTTCAATGTGAAAAAAAACACAAAAAATTCCCCTAAATCCTAATAATCCAGTAAGCGACCATCGGTGGTAATCAGCGCTGGGTCATAGCACAGCTTCTCTGTTAGTCGAGACCTTCTGGAGATTTATTAAGATTTATTTAGAGGTGAACTTGGTGGTTTGTTTCAGATCGTCTCCAGTGTGGATCACCCACTGAAGGTCCAACATTGTCTAATATAATCTGAGGAGGTTCCAACTACTTGAGGAAGCAAAGCAAGCACCTAATCGTTACAACAAGCACCCTGTCGGCGTTATTTCCAATTTCTGAAATCTAATACCGGTATTAGTTTTGGGTCAAACACAATGGGACGCACACCTTACAAAAAGCTGTACTTTACCCCCCATCAAAATGTCTTGGTAATAAAAATATGTTTTTTTTTTGGTCAAACCAAGGCCAACCTTTATACAATTTTCTTAGTAACGTTGGGCTGAAGTCTTTGATGTTTCCAAAAAAGTTAAAAAAAAAAAAAGCAACCACTGGACTTAGTTTCCAAGTTTGAAGACATTTCGCTTCTCATCCAGGAAGCTTTTTCCATTCAAAATGTCAGAAATGAGTTTGAGGCTTTATAGAGTGGACAAAAAACAAAAACTTGTTTTGGCTTAGAAAACATACAAATTGGACCGGAAGAATGTGTCCGCCACGTAGGAATGGGCAGCCGTTTGGGTTCTTTGTTAGCCTGCAATACCGGATACTGGTCTACGTCTCTGAAAGAGGTGTCGTTAGGGGTAATAGTTGGTCTGGATCATGTTTCTGTTCAAATGATTCTCCTTGTGTTAAGAGCAGCTTCTCATTGAGGCAAACTTAGAAACGTCTTTAACCTTTCAGGGCCGCTAGACCGTTTCTAACATCCTTGAATTTTCTTTAGCTTGGGGATGAAGACGCAGCTTTTTGAGTGAAATTCATCTCAGTCACACAAAAACGCCCTTCCTCACAGTTACAGACAACATGGAGTTTAAATATAACATTGAGCTAAAGCGCTTCCCTGATGAATGAATTAACCCTTTGAAAAACTTTTTCTATTTGCTTCCTCATACTCGATTGGTCAGAGCATAAAATTTGATCAATCTTTAAAGCTGAGAAAAAAATTCTAAAAACAGAAGATATCAGTAAACATGTATGAAATATTGAACAAATACTTTACCTAAACAGAAAACCAGGCATATTCTGGATAGCTTTTCTTTTTTTTGGATGAATATATTTTAACTTTTCTAATCATCAAAAACAATCCAGAAAACTGTGATTGGTTAAAAAAAAACAACAAAAAAAAAACAAAAAAAAACATCAATCAGAGAACCATGTAACATTTTTAACATCTTTTTTTAACATTAAAAACATGTCTCTGTGATAATCATCCTGTTGTTACTATATTGTGTATAAATCTGACATGAATTTAAATCACAGCTGAACCCCTGATCTCTGTACCTCCGTTCTCCAGACTGGTGACATAGGCATCCAGGTCAGGATCATTGTCCCATTCCGGGTCTTTGGGACTGGATCCCAGCTGCTTACTGAGGTCCTCCTCAATCAATCGCAGGTCCTCGGAGTCTAATGGCCGACTGCTCGCTCCACCACACGTCTGTTCTTGCTCTGAGGTTAAAAGAAAACAAAACAATCTATACTAGCGAACAAAGCACAGACAAAACAGAGAAACAGTAGAAAAACTCCCTCTATGAACCAATTAATTTCAAAAGTTTGTTGACACCACCTTGATCCATATCAAAGTTCAGGTTAAGACAGATTCAAATACAGATATTTTATTGCATCAGTGACCTGACTGGTTTGGATGAGCAGCAGAAAAACAAACTAAATCAGAATGGATTAGTTTAGGTATTTTTCACCAGCGATGTATTACTAAAGCTCAACCAATAAAGTTGAAGTTAGTGTGAACGACGGTCTCGACGTGGCCGACCCGGGTTCGAATCCGACCTGTAGTCCTTGGCCACATGTCTCTCCCCCTCTCTCATACCCCCCTTCCTGTCAGCCTACTATCGGAAAAAAACGAGCCACTAGTGCCGTAAAAACTCAAAAAAATTCCTTTGAAATGTTTCCATGCATTTGTCTCTTGCCGTAGCAAACTTAAATGGATTTTAAGGTAGCAATCTGATAGAAAAGAGAACATAACTGGAAAAACAATAGTACTAATCACAAAAAAGCCTTTATGTTTCTACTTTGTTTTTACACAAATAATCTGATAAGTAAGGCGTGTCTGATCTAGTCAGTATCAACAAAGCTCTTCCAGGCAGGCCTGATGTTTTGCAGACCAAGCTCTAAAACAGAGAGCTAAGGGTTAATGTGCTGGAAAGTTTCACGAGTTCACGACTGTACGGAAACCACGGCAGACCAAACCAGATGAAAGTGCGCATTCAGCTCGGCAAAGAACTCATGCTCTTCCTCAACACTGAAGTCCTCAGACATTTTTCTTTCGTGTTTCTTTCTTTGCACAGGTAAACAGCACATTTCTTCTTCTACGCTTGCATTATCGGCAGAGCAGACGCTGAATGCGCACTTTCATCTGGTTTGGTCTGCCGCGGTTTCCGTAGCGTTGTGAACTCGCAGGCGCGCGCTTTTAGGAAATCCTATACACTACTGTTTATGCTCTAAAAACATTCTAAATGACTTTGTTTCGAGTAAATTATGGACGCTACCCACTCAGGACACTTGGAATACATTGGACGAGCAGTAAGGAGGAATATTGACACGTTTTTTGTGGACTTTTATGGACCTTTCTGCCTCGGGGGCCATAGACCTCCATTATTTGAATGTCAGCAGACAGCAAGAAGCCTCCCAGATCTCCAGATGCATTTGAGATATCAAAAAAGTACTCCAGAGTGTTGTTCAGCATGGGGGTGAGTAGAAAATGAAGGCTAATCATGTTTTGGGTGTACTATTCCTTTAAAATGTGTGTTAATTGATGCTTTCCACTCAGTCTGACTCGGCCATTTTGTAAAGAATGAAGATGACGTGCAAAGCTGGTAGTAATATACCAAAAGGCCTAAAAGGGGAAATGGACAGAGAAGTGGTCAGATACAAACACAAGATGTCCTTATTAGACCTTCAAAGCTAAATACCCTTCCCTTGCCACTTCAACATTATGCATTAATATGCACCAGTGCGTCAGATAATAAAATAAACAGAGCTCCAAGGGTTCAGTATAGCAAAATTAAAAAGGCATAAATATGTTTGAGGGCTACAATACTTAGATGATTTACTAGACTTATACAAAGCAAGTGATTAAAACAAATCATAACAGTCAAATCAGAGATCCTGTGTGATGCAGATGGTGACAGAGAAGCTGTACCTATGTCTATGCACAGGGCTGCCAGGAGGTCTGATAGGTGGGTTATTTGATCCGGGGACAGCAGCAGGTGGACACATCCCACCTTCCCGTCCAATTCCAACTAATAAGCAGGAAGACAGAGCCGTTAATATGAGGGAGGAGCCATTTTCCTGAACGTATCTGTCTTATAGTGGGAGACGCACACCTTTGGCCCAGGCAGCAAGTCGCTCTGCTTGATCTTCACCGTGGTTTCAATGAAACCAGAGCAGCGTCCTATAAGCAGCGGCTGAGAGGGGGGGCAGAGAGTGGTTTTCAATGGTTTGGCTTTGTCCTCTTCCTCATGCTCCTCATCTTCTTCTCCTTCACTAGCTGTGGTGGCATTGAGATGCACCTCCCCGAGAGGACCCTGGGAAATTAAGGAAAACTTTGAGCATTTTAAAATTAACTTTGCATCTCTACACTATGCTTGAAAAATCCATAAGATTTATCAAACCCTATTACTTAAAGGGGAGGCTTCCTTCACCTGAACAACTCCGATGATGTCATACAACAGCTTAACATCGCTGAGCTGGAGGATCTTGTGCAGAAAGGCGGGCGGCTGGTGGATGTCGACAGGCACGGCAGTCTGGGTAGATGGATCTTTCACAGCTTCATCAAAATACTCCAGGCTGGAAAAGCACAAACATGGATGTCCTTATAACAATGACACTTTACTATACGGCACATGGGAATAGACAAAAAAAAAATGTCTGCAACATGGCAATTTCAAGAGGAGGTAGCAGCAGAGCTACATTTAACACCATGAACTTGATCCGTCATTTGAGGACAAAACATGACAATGTGTATGAAGCGTTTTGTAAAGCTGCAGAAGGAAAGGTTATTAAAGCAAAGCAACAAACACTGGACGTTATGAGGAGAACAATAGAGCAAAGAAGATCCCAGAAAGGTTGGTTGAATTTATTGCTCTTGACAACTTGACTGAATTAAGATATGTGAGTGAGGCATAACTGGATAGAGCATTGTGGTTATTATAACTAAGTATTCAGGTTTGGTTGTTTAGTTGTTTTTAGGGCTATGTACGTGTTTGTTCATGACTGAAGAATGGTCTTGTTAATTTTGTGATCATGCTACTTTTAAGTTGCAGTCCTAAAGTTTTGAATTCATTTGATTGAATTCTTTTTACCTACTTTTTAAGTTGGATTGAGATATTTCAAATTCAGTTACTGAATTGTGACTATATGTCAATCTGTTTACACCACATTTAAGATGAGCAAGGGCATTTTAAATTTGCTCAGTGGTCAGTGCACTTTATTTTTATTGACTTTATGGCAGCCTTTATTAAGCACTTATAGGCTAAAAGTGGATCTTGGATAGCACTTTCTATTTGATAATACTGTAATTCTGGGTAAGATTTTTTAATTCATTGGATTTACAATAATAAAAGTAATGCTTTTTGATCAAATATTAGTCTAATAAAAAGTTGAGCTACTTGCTCAAAATATATTTGAGTTTTATCAATTTCACTACTAAACAGAAACTATCGGATTGGGACTCGAAATCGGGTCAGATTTGAGGTTAAAGATCGGATAAGGATCGGAGGCCTAAAATTTGATCGGGACATCCCTAGTTCACAGGGGTTTGGGGTTTGTGTGATATATTTTCATTTTAAAGCACCTATTGATATACTTTTATTAACAAAGGCTCTCAATTATCTTCTTTTTCTGAACTTTGTTTGCAAATCAAATATTCATCTACAATATATATAGGAAAAAAGAAAATAATATATATTTTTTTTTTTTTACTTGGAAGCTCATTTGCCTGTGCGGGTCTTAAAAGTGGGGTGGTCGTTAAATATAAAGTGAAATGAGAGGCCAATTTTGTTTCATATTTAGATGCTTTGTCACCTGATCATAGAGTTTTGGATCCGATCCATCATCTTCAGCCAGGAGTTACTCAAGTAACATAAAAACTAGAAAAACATAAAATATAAGACCCTGAAGGTGCTTAAAGATGCAGACTTTAAAACACCCAAGTGAAATCCAATCTGATTACAATCTTTTTACATCTGGAGCGCAGCGCTCTGCCGCCGCTGATCCTTTTCACACACACAGCTGACAACATGGCACTGGAGTCACTGACCGTAGATCCAGGCCGCTCATCTGAGCAGCTCTGTCAACAAGCCAGCAAAGCAGGAAGGGTTCAGCAGAGGCAGGGAACACGTGTGTCATCAAGGCACAGGGACTGGCTATGCAAGTCTGAGACTATTTTGAATAATCTTGTTTCAACAGATAATGTTCAGCTTATGACTTTCCAATTTTTTATCTTTATTATATTGTATAGTTGGATGTGTGTATATATCATGTAAAACTGTAACTAGAGCGTGTAACAAAAGTAATTTCCCTCTGGGATTATTAAAGTATTTCTGATTCTGATAAAAACCATTTTTTCCCTTGTCAAAACACTGTATTTTATTCACACAAACTGTATAATTCTGTGTTTTTGTCTCTATTGAAAAAAAAAGAAATAAAAACCTGCTAGAAAGTTTTTATTATCTTGTTTTTTATTGTTATCCTTGGAGGAAGGCCAGTATAATCACGTATTAAAGGAATGCAAACGGACCAACCAGTAACGTTCAAATGTTTACATCCACGGCAGTAAAAGTGATACACTGATAAGGTCCTGGTCACAGACACCTTTAGTGCAGCTTGCAGGCTGATCAAGCACCTCACTGCTGACCCAGTTTGAAAGCTTCATATCTAGTGAGGAGCAGGGAAGTTGAATCCAACCTCAGGTCTCCATTTTTACTTCCTTTCATCGCTGGCAGCCACATAAATGCTGATATAAGAGGTTTGTTTTAGCAGCACTTATAAAAGCAGAAATGTTAACTTTCTTTTCACTTTAAGTGGAAATAAAACAAATGTTGATTATAGAGATTTAAATTCAGCCTCTAACAAAGACTACAGAGCTCATGTGTGAAACTGTGTGAGAGATCCATACATTTTTAAAGGTTTGTCTATATTAATTTTTACATAAACTGCAATATATATAAAAAAAGATAAAATGATGAGACTGATTCATTTTGGTTGGTCATTAAATTTTGTCTCTTGTCAGAAATATCAAGAGGGTCAGATTAATGGGGTTAAAAAATTTAAAAATCAAGTTCTTACATTTTATGCCAAATATTTCAGCTCCATATAAAAGGTCACAATAAAGCAAAGCTGTCTGATATAAAGTTATGTACGAGATAAAGATCCTGATGACAATGTTTAACTTTTATATGAATCTATAAAAAGGTGCCGTCGCAGCATGTCATCTGAGCTGCCCAGGTTGTCATATTCTTTCTCTTAATGCAGTGGGTTGAATGATATTTTTTTAAAGTTTTCATATAATCCAGCAATTGTGAACTAAACTAGAAAAAACAAAACATTTTTAATCTTTATTGTTCATATAAATATATAATATTTTATATAAACAGAGAATGTTGATAAAAAAGCACCAGCTTACCTTTTGATGTGCACCTCTAAGGCAACACCTGTTTGCAGGTCCGGGGGCTGGTGCTCAATGCGGACGATGGTGTCTGTAAATGTGACTTTGATGCGACGGAGGACTGCAAACACAGTTGTTTCATGTGATGAGAAGATGGAAATGATTACAGTGTTTTGTACTGCATACTTAAAGATGTGATTTATTTTATATTTTAATAATGTATGTTAAAGATACTCATTTCCATGATCAGACTTTTCAAAGCTTAACAACAACCCATGATGGACGGCAAAACTTAGCAGGGAATGAATGAATTGATGCTGACCTCTGAGAGCTTAGAGGGGTTTAAACACCAGTGTCAGTCCATCACCCAATGATCCGCTCACCTGTCTCAATAGTCTGTGCAAACATCTCAAGGCCCTCCAGTGGTGCAGGTGGCTCCTCGGACGCCTCTGGTGGGTCCTTCAGGCACTCCTTAGCCAGCTGTATGCTGGAGGTCATGCTGGACGACCATCCCTGGGACTCCCAATTCCCACCTGCAGGAAAACACAAAAACACAGGATTTGGCAGCAGAAATCCCAATAAGAATATATTTTTTTGACAGTGCTTTGCATAAAAGTGCTCAGCCCGCACAGGCATACAAGAAACAATTCAGAAAAGAAAAAGTGTCCTTTGGACCGCTTACAGTATGCTGTAACACTTAAAGAAAGAGAAAACAACAGCACATATTACACTGAAGTACAACATATTTTGTTTCCAGTCCCATGCTTTAGAAATAAAACTTGCAGATGCAAAGATATTTTCCTCATTGAGCAAAAGCAAAACTCACTTTGCACCTTTGCAAACAAAGTCTTTATCAGGCCATGATAGAATGGACAAAGCATGACAAAATGCAGCTCATCCTCCACCACCTTTAATTCACATAAAGCCTAAGAGTCTTTCATCTGAAGGCAGTTTATGGCACCTGCCCACCTCCACCACTAAAGCTAACAAGCCAGTTCTCAGCTGAGCACAAAAAGGTATTTGCTTTTTGGACACATTTAAAAGAATGTACAGCTCTGTATATAATGTCTTCATTTATCACCACTCAAAACATACTGTACCCATCTGCTACATTTTTTTTCATTTAGTGCCATACACAAAACCAAATAGTTGGATCTGTTAAAATATACATTAAATACTGTTGTTAGTCTTATGTATAAAATTGCCATGATCTCATTAAGATTTAAATAATTAGTCATTGAGCAGAGACACATTTTAAATGCCTCCTCATCACCACACAGGAAGCAAAAAGAGCAGCTATTTGATATGTGAAATATATCTATATGTATCTACTAAGCTACATGATCTACATGGTAACATACACTGAAATGTTTCATTGGTCAGCCCAAACAATATTAATAGGCCAAATCCTATTTTAAATCCACCGCTTCTCAATAAGCTGTCAGCCTAATTTAATAGCAATTTTTTTTTCCTGGGATGTTTTCCCATGAGTTAAGAAATAATGTTTGACAAATGGAAGTGTGAAAATATCTTGATTAGTTAAAGATATTACTCCTCTCTGTCTTTCTGTTTTCTACTTGATTTAAGGAGCCCAATCCAGCTGCTGAAAGACAACGCCACACTAATGCTTTCCTTACAACTAATATGCTGGATCGACAGACAGAGAGGCAGGACTTGCCACTCCTGAGAACATGCTGTAGCCCAGTAGTGTGTTTTACACAAGAGCATCCAATGTGTTGTTCTGTACTTGGTGATGTCAGACCTGGATGATCCCAGTTTAGGCGGATAAAGGTAAAATAAACAAAAATCAGGAACTATTTGATGGATTTAGCCTAGATACTTCCGATAGCCTTATCTATGGCTATCGGTGGGTATTGGGCAGGAGCTGCCAACTAGTATCAAACAGTTCCTACAGCTTGATGCTGCAGACTGATGATCAGCTGGCTGGAGAAAGGGTGCAACATAGTATCCTTATTCAAAAGGTATATGGATTCAGATATATGAGAATATTTTATTAAATAAATAATAAATAAAAAAAACAACAAAGTGGTAGGGAAGCTAAAAGGGCACCAAGCGTCATCATTTTTTTCTGGGATCTCCAATCAACAACTGAACTTGGAAAACTACAATTTAGAAGCAGCCTGAAATCACATAGCAGCTGAATCACTGCTTATATCAATCTGTTATGTATTTCTTCTTCTGACTAACTATAGATTCAATGCAGTCGTTGCACCATAATAGCACCATAATAGTCAGTATATTGTTTTTCTGTTTTAAAAAAATCTCACACTTTGTTTTCAAAGATAGTTTGAACCCATAGTTTTTCTTTACTTCATGTAAACACAGGGGCGGAGCTAGATGGGGGGCCAGGGGTGGCTATGGCCACCCTTAGCCACTCATTGGCCACCCCTGTGGCCACCCCTACCATTTATTTCCCTCTAATATAGATGGTAGCAGCAGTAATACTCTCAAGTGGAATATTCAAAACTTTTTATTTTTTGTTGTTAAGTATACACAACAATATACTAACATCAAGTACAGAATTTGTGCTCGTTTCATAACTAGATTTTGTGTTATATGGGGTAAAGAGAAAATGATGTGTCTCTTCAAGTCATCTAGGAGTCTTCAGTGAAATCAAAGATAAATAACAATTTTAATAAAAACTTAATAATCAACTTATTGTAGACATTAGTGCTTGTAAATATTGATTATTGATACAAGTAGGTAAGTAATGACAATGGAAAAGATTTACGCCCCAGAACTCAAAACTGAGTTTTATCCACTATACATTCTATCTAGAGATTACGGATGTTTAAATATATGCATGCATTTGTTAGCAAAAGCTGTAGGAAAGTATAGTTTGTCTTTATTTAGAAAATATAGATGTTTTGTTCGTTAATTTTGCTGTTGGAACAGTGTAGATTGACCCTGAGGTTCTGGTGCCTATCCGCTTTGGACCACCCCACAGTGTACATTGTTTATTGCCTGGCCACCCTTATAAAACATTACTGGCTACGCTTCTGTGTAAACATAATGTGTGAATTTATTCCATCAATGCCAAACCTTCAGCTCCAGAGGTCCAGTTGGATCTGAGTGAGTAAATCTGCTTTTCAAATGAACTTACTGGTTCTGTATTTGGGTCGACATGTTATTTGAAGACCAGAAACCTCCAGGGTGCAATGATCAGTCAGGAGAGCCTGCCAGGGAATGGTCACCTGTATGCTTCCCACAAAGCCATCCACGATCTCCAGAGGAGCCCCAAGAGACTCCAGGAGCTCATTGACTGCCTGCAAGAAGGTCAAATAGAGAAAAAAAATAAGCATGAGTTAAGAAACATGAGAAAGAAATGCATCCTTAGATTGGATAAAGCAGTTATTGATATGTATATCAAGGGAAGAAGCACGTGTCATGTGTCATACATCCTGAAGGGAGAAAATGAGTTTCTTCCTCGAAGAAAGAGGAGCTAGGCCAAAAACATGACGCTGGAGATTGTTGTTGAACTCAGTGTAGTTGCGAAACAGTCAGGTTCCCACAATAACAGCAGCCGCCCGGTGCTACCTCGCGTGAACTTACCCAAACATCGAGGTTGATATTTTTGATGTCACCGCTGCCGTTGTACAGGTCCAAGCTGAGCTGGTCCAGGCTCAGCCGCTCCTGCAGAAAGTGACCGAGGTAGTGCTGCAGAAGGTACCGACAGGCCCGCTTCTTGATTGAGCCCGACCAGGGGAAAAGCCAGCGAGACATAGGGCCAGAGATAGAGGGGAGAGGGAGCAGAGAGGTGGCGGAGAACGAGTGCGGATACAGTCCTCTGGAAACTGCATAACAAACTGAAACTAAGTGTTCAGGAACAAGGAATGAGCCTGCGCTAGCTACAGAGAGCTAAGGAAGGGGACAAACAGTAAGTCCACTTCTACCCCAGAGCTAAAAAAAACTACCAAATCCGCTGTGTCAGGGCCAGCGAGGCTCCCCGCTCCGTGAAGAGGACTCAGTCCGACCGAGCGAGGCTCCCTGAGCTCATAGTTCGGTTTGGTTTCTGTCGAATTCCAGCCTGAAGTCTGGTTCCTGCGTCTCTCTTGTCTCGGGGGTTGTTTATTGTTATCGTACGCCAACTGATGGAACGGTAAAGCGTCGCGACGTAGCGCATCACCGTGACGATAACAAAACCCGGAAGAAGGGAGAGGCCATGACAGGCGCCATGTTACTCAGGGCGATTTCTGATTTCCATCAATGTTATGAAAAAGAATGATCAGACTTTCAATACTTAGCTTTCTGGTAGCCAGGTTTTTCCCCATTAACCCTTTAGAGGATACTCTGTGAAATCTTTTGAAAATCAAAATTTCAAGCCAATAGTGTTACTGGAATCCAGGACACGACCTTATTACCTTTGTAACATTAAAAAAAATCTGGATATTTTGATGGCAAAAATCAATGTCAATGTAATAAGAAACGGCAACTTGGTCGAATATATAATATATTAAGAAAAATAAAGTGCTTCTAAAAAACACTCAGTGAAAGAATCAAATTTTTTGTAAAACATAACCTTAGAGGGATTAATGCTGATACTGGTACTTACATTTTTAGTTTTTAAGCAAAATATAACTGTTAACTACGCTTATCAACTTTTCTACTTTACTTTTTAACTTTCCAATTAGCTTTTTTTTATTTTGACCTAACTTTTTCCCCAACTCTGGTAGGTAATATATAATTCAAGGGCTCATCTAATTGGTCAAATATCAAAATAAGATGTACAGCCATGTAGCAGTATCTCTACTGAATGGCTGGATAAAGATCTTGTGTACCTAGACTTCACTGAGGGACGGCTGGGACTCCCTTTGTAAGGGTTATGCAAGTGATCAAAAACGCTAACTTGCCCTATAAAGGGTTAATAGCCATTTGAAAATGTCCATATCATACATTTAGTTTTCTTTGTAAATTCTTAGTCAAGTGTTGATACCTTCAATATTAAGATATGGTAAAATAATATGCAAAAAATGCATGGAAATTTTTATTTTTTTTTTACAACTTCCATATACAGGGCGACAGTGGCGTGGGATGTAGGAGTTTGCCCTGAAATTGCAGGGTCGTGTCCTGTCCTTGGGCAAGACACTTCACCTGCATTGCCTAATGATGGTGGTCAGAGGGCCAATGTATGGCAGCCTTACTTCTGTCAGTGAGGCCCAGGACACCATCAGTGCGTGAATGACTGAATGTTGTGTAAAGCACTACAAATCTCCTGAGTTGAAAAAGCGCCATACAAGTACAGGCCATTTACTATACAAGTATCTTAATTCAACATTCTTTTTTAAACCTTTTTTTTTTTTTTTTTTTTACTTTTATGCACACTTGCAATGTTCCCATCAATAAAACGTGAATTACATTACATTTATTTCCAATGATTTTACCCTTTAATATGAAAACTAAAATGTAGATCGCTTGTCAAAATATATTTTATTGTTTAACGTACAAGAAATACAGATTAACAAATTTAAATGAACATTTTCACTGGTGTCTACACAAATGACTATCAAGTAACATTGCAATGACAACAAAAACAGCTTAATTATCAGTCTTCAGGACAAAGTTCCCATTTAGCTGGTAAAACAGTTAACACAAGTACTCCTAATTGTGATGTGAACAATAAAGAAAACAGAGGCATTAAATAAAATTACAGCTGATTTTATTTCAGACGTTTCACTGGAACTCCTTATTTTATGAAGGCTACATCTGGGATTTTGCCTTCCGCCTGTGGAGAGGAGAGAGGCATTTTAAGGCTTTTGAACTTTTTCACCATGCCATCACTTTTAAATAAGGAAAATTGTTGTGAATCGTTACCTTCAACTGTGTGAAAATCTGTGCTGCCCTGTTGAAATCCCACTCGTTGTCCTGCAGACACCTGTAGAACAATTTTTTTAATGTTTAGTAGATCCTTTAGAGAAACATATTTTCAGAGGTACTTTTTTTTTTTTTTTTAATAAGACCCACTTTTGTGACCATTCCAGATTCATGCCAGACTTTAGTGAGAAGGCTGTAAGCATCTCTTGCTGTGGTGCTGTGAGGGTTGGGACGGGGCTGGATGATGGAGTCGGGGCTGGAGCCACAAAAGCTTTGCGGATCTCCTCTGTTGTCGCCATTCGGATGAAAAGCTGATCATTGACAATGCACAGACTGAAAACAAAAACAAAGATGATGTTCAGTGTTTAATATCACTTATTTACAAAAATAATGTTCCCTTTTACACAAAAATCTAAAACCTATGGATCAATGTTTTCTAAGCTCACCCAGAATTTCCTGCTGGTACTGTGATGAAGACCCGGGAGAAGGCCATCGTAGATTCTCTGGACTTTCCATCAACAACAACTGAAAGCACAAAGGCTAACTCAGCACCGATTTTCATGATGCATTAAAATGTAATATTCAGTGACTTCGGCATTACCTTCTTTAAAGACTCCACTCACGGTGAAAGAGAGTAGTGTATTCTGTAAAGGATAATAGTGTTGCAGTTTTATCACAAGTAACAAATGAAAAGAATCAAGCATATGAAATGGGGTACCCCTTTACAACAAGCCTCTCTTTATAGGCGGCTAATAAATTATTTACAGATGTTAATTACTATGTAAGCAATTTATGTTATTCATAAAAGTCTATTATGCATTCAACATATTTTACAAGCTAAAAGTGTTTACAAATGTTAAATGTGGTAACAAAGTAGTAACAATCTGAAATGTTGAATATTAACAGAGTAAATAATAAAACCTGAACATTAGTAAATTAATAATAAACACCTTTGAATGAGCTATAAAGTTTTTAGAGATGAATTAACAGCAAATCTAAATCCTATTTATCAGCCATCTATTGTAAAGTGGTTGGAAGGGTTCTGGAATAAGCATTAACTCACAGTGTAGGTGTTTACATCCACTGTAAAAGAGGCAATGTCGTGTTGTGTTTTTGGCAGCTCGTTGAGGAATGCCACAACATTCAGCCGGGTGTGCTTCAGCAGCCTAAATCTCATTGCTAAAAGAGACATAAAACATGTTAAAAAAAAAAAGTCTTTATATCAGACAATACAAAAGATAAACAACTGTAACTCACTGGAGTCTTTGATCCTCTTCAGGTTTCTACTGTCTTTGTAGTATTCCCCCAGACTGCTTCTAAACATCAGCAATCAGACAAGAAAAAACAGCCAATGAGACTAATATTTAAGCAGCATTAAAAAAAGGTTTAATGTTGTGTTGCTCTCCTACCTGGAGGGGTTCTGGGAGGTGTAAGGTGTTGTGATCGATAAAGAGGCTCCATCATGATAAGCATCTAGCAGGGGCTGTCTGTCCCCAGAGTCATAAATACTGTAGTACCTGCAACACAGTCACATGTTAGGTTTTCCTCATGATGCTGCAGGTGAGACAGAGTTACAAGTAGGAAGGAGGGTCTTTGTTTTTTTTTCTTAATTATATCTCTAATGGATAACATTTAGAACTTACTGCTGCAGAAACCGTAGGATGAGAGCCTTGATTTCATCTGATCCAAAGCAGCTTCCCTAAACAAACAAATGCAAGGCAGTATTTAGGCTAAATAGGAAGCCTAATCAACAACAATGCTTGACTAAAGCCTTAATATTAATTAGAGAAGATATGAAGTAGAGCATCTACTGCAGGAGAAAACAATGCAATGTTCTGAGTGCTGGACTAACAGGCGAACCTTGGAGGGAGGGATTGCAGTGGGAGTTTCAACATCGAATCCAATGGGTGGTGGGAGGTCACAGCCATCCTGCCAGGAAACCACACAGATACACGGTTGTTAGACTGATAAAACACCAGGCGACTGGTCACCAATCTGCATGCATACAAAAACCTTCTCTAAGGCAGTTTTACCAAAAATGTTTTATGCAGTTTAACTTTATATACCAAGAAGCACACTTCTGCCATGGAAGGAAAAGAATAGGTTTTCCAGATAAAAAATAAACAAAAACAAAAATGAACAAAGTTCAGTTGGGAGATTGTTGACTGGTGAACTATTAGTCATTTGTCCCAAAGCATGTAGAGGACACAGCAAAGCATTGCAGCTAAACATGGATCTAGAAGGTATTGACACAGGGCCCTACCAAGCATATATACACTCTACCTATTAGTCATATGGTTTCTGCTCACCCTAAACATGGTGTATCAAATATAACTCCACTAAAATAGATGGAGGTTTGCAGAGCTGTGAGAGAAATGTGTATAACTACATGGTGCTGGGGTAGAATAAAATAGGTTTACAGCCAAAACATTCCACGTTTGTCAAGTTGCATTCATTTTCAAGTGGCCACCAGTGTAACTACAATGCAATGAGGATGAGAAACAGGCAATGAGGGAGAAGATGGGGGGGAAAAAAAGCACGTGGACCTACCAGTTTAAGGAGCCGGGGGAATCTCTGCCGCACGGCACTGGTAGAGAAAAAAAAAGCAACTAGGTTATCATCCAATACTACCCAAAACACACAAATATTACAGACAAGACCCCCAGCTGCTCTACCGATTTCTATTTAGTTGTAGAATGGTTTCTTTCCTTTAAAGATCTTCACAGAGATTCATAAGTGAGTACCCTACTGACGTGAGAGGTTTCCTCCAAATATATGAGTAAATCTACTGAATCACTATCTTCCACGCCCTGATCCTCCAGTTTAAGGCTGTGCACCCTTCTCCCACCCCAGAGTGTACTTACCAGCAGTATACTCACCCTCTCCCCCCATATTGGTGAAATACAATGATCTGACATGGGAGAGCAATACAAGCACACTTTTCTAGGAGTATACACATACAAACAGGCCACCAGCTACAAGACTGAGCTGAAAACCAGGATACACATCTATGTTAGTAAAACAAAGAGGTTATGCGTGGCTGGGAGAGAGGTGGGTTACCGCCAGTTTTGTGTTAACTCCCCCCCACAAAACCTCTCGCCAAGATGTTGAGGAAGAGATGAGTCTAGGTAAAAAAATATATGGTCAATTTCACATAAAGACTTTCACAATGGGGCCCAATATTCAGAGTCAGCGTTTACTGATCACATCCGTTACTAAGCAACCAGCAGCAGAGAAAGATGAACTCAGGACAGAGCTGAGAAAGAGGAGAGCTAGTCTCAGAGGGAGCCGGATCCAGCAGTCCCACCACTCATCTTTTAGTTTCCCCTTCTGCACAGGCTCAAAGGTTTTAGCACAGTTTAAAGCGTTTCTATTAATTTGGGATCAAGCCCCCCCTAAACCCCTGTTCGTCGAGTGGCTTGGTTAACAACTAGAGTGTTAACTTCAGCACCATTTGCTTATCAGTGTTTTTTGTGCCGTTTGCAGCCCTTGAAAACCTAGCTTCAGGTTTTTCTTTTTTTTGCCATTTGCCATCTCATTTGCCATTTCATCTCTGTTCAGAATCCATTTCTTTTAGAGGCCTTTGAAGGCTAATGCCAGCGTTTCCATTTACTGCTCTGTAAAGCAGGGGCCGTTTCAGGCCATGAGATCAGAAATATTGGAAGAGACTAATTGGTTTTCTCTTTGCTCTCTTCACATGGATCACTGATCTTGATAAATCCCGCTCCGCCTCTGCCCAAACGGCCATGCCTGTAAAGTCCCAACTCTTCGGTGTCGTCTCTCCTTGCTTTCGGTGAGCCTGAGCTCACGGGGACTAAGGCCGAGTAATCGTGACTGTGCCTGCCTTAGGTTGTCCCGAGGTTTGAAGGTGGGATCTTACCCGTCATTGGCTATCCAGCCTTCCATACTCGTCTGAGACAGGGGCCGATAGGGCACTGATGCTGTGAGGGGAGGGGAGAAAAGGGCTGCAGAATTTCTTTGCTTCCTCCAAACATCTTTCAAGGTTGGCAATGGGTTTCTCTTTCCAAGACAGCACATGCAAACAGTGCTGTAGCTTAAACGATTTCAATGCATAAAACACTTTCTGTTTGTTTCACTCACTCTTTGTTTAGTTAAATAGGATTTGTAATTACGGTTGTGTGCTTTGCAACAGATGAGGGGAAGACTAATAAGAATGACAGCAGGGGAGTGCTGGATAGAGCATCACAGAGAACCATAAACACATCACCAAAGCTGAAGAAGCCTCAAAGTGACACTAACAGTGGCAGAAAGAGGCTGAACGCTCAGAGTGAAATGGGTTTCAGCAAACTGAAAGAAGCAAAAGATTATTTTGAAGTCCTCTCGGCAACGTATGGAAGTGAGGAATGTTTAGCTTTAAGTGAGAAAGGAAAACATGTCTTTATGAAACAAATATACTTTTTACTAATTAATGCAGATCAGATGAACATTTCTGCACGTATTAAGGCTGCTTTATGTTCACTTGGATGAGTACAAACACTATGTCATTAGAGCTTTGGAAATAATCTTATTATCTGACTTGTTCATCTATCCTTTAGGTCACCAGGCGTCAGATTCTAGTTGGAAGGAGATACTCAAGTATATACAGCAGCCAGAAAATTACTTCAAAAGAACAACTAGTAAAAGTCTTTTTCTTGCTTTTACTAACACAGAAAAAAAAAAATGTAGTTAATATCAGCAGGTTAAACCCCAACTTTAGCCTGTTATGTAGTAGGGCTGGAAGATAATTTAACAACAATATATGTTATGATTTAAAAAGTTGGTTAAATGAAGATTTGTCTGGAAAAGTAAATCATTTTGCAATATCCTAAAATGGTGAGAGCTGCACTTAAAATATTTATTTTTATTTTTTTTAGATAATTATATATCGATCAATATGCATTTTTTTTAATCGATATGCTTTTTTCTGTATCATCCTGCCCTATTATGTAGAGCTAGAGGTCATTATCAAAACACTGGACTTCCTGAAAATCTTTATCAAACAAGCTGTTTCTCACTCTGTATTGACAGGTTAGCCTCCCTGATTACATTCAGTCACCTACATGTTGCTATTCCCCTGTAAACCCAACTGTTATCCCACCCCCCACGCATCATGGACTGACCTTATGTATGCAGGCTGATCCTTGAAGTGGTCACACAGAGGGTTATTGCTCAGCCACAGCTCCACAAGCTTCAGGCCTTTTAGTTTATCCAGCTCTCGATCTGTTTTCAGCTAAAACATTCACACCAAAAACAAACAGGTTTTGTTAGAGGCGGCAGATTTAAATCGTATCATAGTATTTCCAACCAATATTTGTCGGTCCAACACATGGCAATGGATAATATAGGTGACTTTGTGGACAAAGACAAGCCCTAAGATCACCGCTGGTAATACTGTTAACCACCCAGGACACTCATAAAATCTAATAGGAAAACATGCTTGTCAAAAAAAGTTTCATCTAGTGGGAATAGTTTCCCTTTTCCAATTAAGATTTTTTTCTTTTTTTTTTATGGAAAGTGTACAGCTTTACTGGAGGAGAAAATTATCCTTTTTTTTTCATTTTTTTATAGTTTAATTTTGCATTCACTGCCTTAAAAATCAAATCTGTAAAAGACGGACAGACAGCCTGTGAACAAACGTAAAAAAAAAAAAAACAAAAAAAAAAGCTGGAAGGACTTGGGGTGTACCATTAAAAACAGCATTAGGTTTTCTTTTTTTTTTTTGTTTTGTTGTGGGCTTCATTTTTACCCCGTAGGCCCAAAAACGAAACAAAAAAAAATTAAGGAAATAAAATGGCTGGGTCTAAAGTTGACGGTTGATAGATTCATCAAATTGACAAACCCTTGCTTACACAATTATTAACTACTTTCTATTGATCTATTGCACAAAATCAACATGAATTGCATTAAACTCTGGTTTTTACAGAGAAAAACTTTCAGGTGATTAAAAGATTAACTAGATGACACTATATCTGATTAAAAGATTAACTAGATGACACTATATCAGTGGTCTGCATGCTTTACAGTCCAAAGAGCTATTTTTACTCTAAGTTCAACCAAAACAAACTAATTTAGAGCTGAAAACGTCAAAACTCATTTCTAAATGATTATATAGGGTATCTGGTGCTGGTCATTAAGGTCTCTAAATAGGGTATGTAACAGTGGTTGGGCTGAAAATGGCATATTTGCTGTTCTATGCACCCTAATGCAGACCTGGTTAAAAGCCCATAGAATGAAACAATAAAAACAAAAAGGAATGAAACAATAGATTTTCTTCCTTTTATGGTATGCTCATGAATATTTAGATGAGCTGTTCGCTGATTGGTTTGTTTACGAGCTGCTGAGCAAAGACTGATCATAGCAACAAGCACTTACTCACTGAAACATAGAAATTGTTGATATGATACAGTGACTAGATAATAGGGGTGAAAATAATAATAGTTTTGTATCGATGCATCGATCCAACAGCCGACGACCCGATGCATCGACACGTCCGCAAGAGAATTGATTCATGTTTTTTTTCTCCTCCGGTCTATTTATATCCATTTGCTCCTGGACGTAATTCTCCCTCCCGTGCTGCGGTGGCGCTAAACCTATTTTGCCCTCCTACCTCGCACCCTGGTTATACTTTTACAGCAGTGTGTTGCCGTGAGCTTGACACAGACATTTTTAAATTATGCTCAATATTGAAGCGTGGTCTGTGCTACACTCTGTGGGTCTAGATACGGCTGAGGCGGCGAGGAAGTGGGGGCGAGTTTAGTCCGACGACGGAGGGACACGAAGGCCAAAAAGTTCGGAGATCCAGGTGGAAAAAGGGTCCCAGCGTTCTCGCGCAACTCACTCTTCTAGCGGGTCAAACTTCACGAGTTGTTTTCCGCAATTTCGGTCATAAAAACGAAACAAGCTGGCGTCCTGTCTGCTGCACTGTTTGCGGTGAGCTACAATTTGGGAGAGGTGCAGCGGAGCGTCTCTTAAGGGGGTGGGGACGTCTGGAGCCGAGGTATTGCATTGCACTCATTGCACTGATTATGTGCAGTATTTTTGGATGCAACTTTTCTACTTCTGTTATTTGCTGTTGTTTCTAAAAAAAAAAAAAAATGCATAACGATATTACAGCTTTCATTGATTTCTTTCAAACTTGAAACTTTGTTTAGCCTGTAAGGTGTAAAATAAAGAAATAAATTAACCGATTAATCGAATCGTATCGTGGTGTATTCTTGAGTTACGATAATAATTGAATCGTTGGGTCAGGAAATCGACACTGAATCGAATCGCCATGATGGATGTGATTTACATCCCTACTAGATATCCTCTTTTTCCGCAGAATAATTGGGGGAAATGGGGGGATTTCAAAACTGTCCGAAATTTGGCCAACTACAAAGCAGCAGAACCGAACCGTGAGCTTTGGGGCTGGTCCAGGAACCCTCGACGGAGCGACCGAAACTGACCCAGTGACGATACCCTGGACAGCGGCGGCCCCCGTGATTTGCCCGTTTTATGGTGGAAGTTTAGAATTGTGAGATCTGCAGAAAAAGAAGGTGTCAATGGGGTTTCTTCTCTGTATAACCCATTTCATCCACTGAGCTATCGTTATTCAATTATTACAAGGTAAACTCGGGTTTGCATTCTATGACACCTTTAATATCCAGAGGGAGGTTAATATTTTTCCTGGTCTGGGTAATAGGAGTCACTGTGGACGGTCCAAAGAGCAAATTATGGCTCCAGAACCTGTCGGACTCTTGGCATAGATTATTTACTGACTACAGCAGCTCTTCTCACCTCATTTTGAGAAAGGTTGAGAGCCTTCAGATTAGGTACTTTGGTAACCACATCAGCCAGGTCATCCAGCTTGTGAATACGGTTGTTACTGAGGTTCAAACATGCCAGCTGGATGAGAAACAGACAAAAAAACAAAATACAATAAAAAACAATTAGAAATCTTAAAAGGATATATTTCCTTAATCCCATCTCTGCGTCTCCCAGCAGGAACTAATGATCAGCCTGCACCTTACCTCAGGAATGTTTTCTTCAATGATCTTTAGGACAGCCTCCATGTTTGTCTTTCTGTTCAGGATGACTTCAATATTCTGAGACACCAAGTCTGTCAAATAAAATGGGCCAAATAAGCTGAAACAGTGTTTACTTTGCATCATTGGCTCACTGAAGAGTTGCTTTTAGGCTTCTGACTACAAACAACTCAAGAACAATAGAACAGAAAAATTTTTAGATTATAACACAAAGCTGCTATTCTGCAGCCCAACAACTTCACAACTTACTCATAAAGGAAATGGATAAATACCTGGATCAGTTCGAATGTTGTTCAAGTCAAGTGCCTGTTGAGAGCCATCAAAACGTTTCGCCATGCATTGCTGTCAAAGATAAAATAAAGATATGAAAGAAATGATGCATGTCCATTCCTGGAAAGATAGGGTCGGTGTCCCCGGCACACCGTCAGACGTGCTCTGCCTTTTGTTATTTTATCCATGAGGTTACAATGCCAGTGCCTTTTTTGCCTCATACTGGCAGCAATCTTGATGTCGATGCTCTTACTACTTAATTTATCATCTTGTAGTCAAATACTCTGGACTCTACAGCTCCTCTTAAAACCATGTAGAAAAACAAGCTCTCTGAGCCTTGGTTTAATGAAACTATGCATGCCCTCAGGCAAGACTCAAAGGAAACTGGGAGGTTTTTAGAAAAAGGATAAGACAGGTTTGTTTTGACATTCTAAGAAATTATCTGATTATCAGAATACTGTAATACCTGGAAATATTTTTTTAATGTTATTATTTTAAAATCTGTTCACTCCTCTTTGACTAAAATCTAATTCAGTATGTTAAGATATCATAATACCCCAATAACTTTATGTACTGTAATTTAAAATGAGAAAAATAAGGAATAAGCGTCTAAGTTTGACACCGTTATTACAGTTAACATGTTTGCAGTGCTTAATATATGCAATCTTTTTATAACATTTCTGATTATACTCGGTTCATGTTTTCATGTAAAAACAAAAGAAATAAAAAAATAAATCTAGACCTCACCTTCAGGTGCTCTAATTGTTCAGGCTTCAGGTCTGACTGCAGGAAGGATGGGGGATTACTTGGATTGACGTGCAATTCCACCTAAAAGAATCAAGATCCAACAGAAAAAGTTCTAAGATAAAATGCATCTTTAAAACCAAAGCTAAATCAAAGTGTGAGCCAAAATCAGCATTTTCTACCAACTAATAATAAGCAGACTATTATAGGCTATCAGTAATTGCACTTGCCTCAACACAACATACCTTATAGCCGTCTGAGTCTGTAATCTTGTGAGAACATTTTCGCAAAGCACCAGCAGCAGCTGAATCTTCCACATAGAAATGGGCCCTATTATGGTCAACATGGTACTACAACGGCAGGGGGAAGGAGAAAAACTTTGTTTAAACAGTTCTGTTTGATTTATAAAGGGTGGTTCATGAGGCAGAGCTTAGTCTCACCTGTACAGGTGTGTACTGAACCGGACAGATGTTCTGGAGCGCTGTTATCAACCATTTCTTATCATACTTTTTTCCATGTGGTATCTGATAATCAGAAATTGAAAAATGTAATCCCTGCTGAAAGGATTAAAAATGCAACTGTGTTATTATTATCGACGTTAATGCAAACTCCCTCACCGTGACTTTGTACCAGCCTAACCGGTTTCTCACACTTCGTTCTCTTCTGCCTCCACCTCCTGGAATTCCTCTTCCACCTGGCATCTGCCGTCTGTCAAATCGTCCATCTGGCTTCCGAGATGGTCTTACATATGGGGTGCTGAGGAAGATAAATTGTTTTATTTCTAATAATATTCTACTCAAAGGTAAAATTTTTCTTTTTTTTTTTTTTTTTTTACAGAATCATGGGTCGACGTTTATAAATGCTCTTCATTGAAGGCTCAAGAGTTGGTGCCTAAAAACAGCTAAACCCTAAAATAATGTTTAGCAAGCGACACTTTAGATTAAACAATGTTACGCACACGTACATGTTTGGAACTGAGGCTATTTTTTTTGTAAACTAACTCTGCAACACTTCTAACAGTCCACTAATAATGAATTTGCCTTTAAATTATTTTATATATATATATATATATATATATATATATATATATATATATATATATATATATAGTTCTTTTAAGGTCCCACATTGCGTAATATTCACTTAATAAACATTTTGTAAGTCATATGTGCCCTGAAGCCTGGGTATGAAGAAATGAAAAAGAAAAAACATTCTCACTGCCTTTCTACACCTCTTAGCTACTTAATAATGCTCTGTTTGAAAATAATGTCCCTTAATCTGTCATAAAATGTTCAGAGCAGTTTGTAGCCATGGCCTTCACCCTATCTATTATCCTGTGCTCCTAAACTATCTTTAAGAATGTTGACTGGTTGTCACGGTTGCAGGATGTGGGGGCGTGGTTTTCGGGGGGACAGGGGCATGGAAAGCCAAAACAGCATGTCCAGAGGAGGGTTGAAGGAGATTTACGATAGAGACCATCTGCCTAATCTGAGAGGAATTTTCCTGCACAAACGAAAAAAAATCATGCTCCAGGGGCCTTCTTGTTAATATTTTTTTATTTGTCAAATGTAGAACAATATGTTCTGAAAAAGTTTTTTTTTTTTTTTTTAATCCACTGGACTTTGTGTCCAAGGTTTGATTGTGGATTGTTTTTAAAACTTTTTCAGAATGACTATGACCTGGATGACTGAGAACCTTCACCAGCATGTAGATTAATATGGGACCTTTAATAGAACGTGAGCCTATTAATCAGAGACAGAATAGTGACCTGGACTGGTAGAGCTTATTCTGAGACTTAGATATCAGTCAAGTATTACAGTAAAGATGAGAAGTTTTGATGAAACAAGGCAAAGATCAAGACTCAAGACTGGAATGAACCCAGATTTCTGTCTAAGGTTTAACCCACAGATTCCACCACAACCTTTTTGGAACCAATAACTGTAATATTGTTCAATGTTTTTAACTTTATAAAACATTACAGAGAATAATGGGCCTCTTCCACTGGACATTGTTTGCCTTCTTGTACACTGAGTTAAACAGGGAGACCGTGCAGAAGGGAAACTGAGATCATATAGATTTTCAACAGAGCACATAAACAACCATGCATTATTTTTGCCTTGTTTTTTTTTAAGCTCAACACTTGACCTAAATATTTGAAGTTCTTCAATGATGAGCTCTAAGAGAAGCTGCCAACACCCCTTAACTGCAGTCTGTCTTTCAATTAGTCAAAACTACATGGAGAGTCAGGTTGGGCCTGGCTAACCACTCTAATGTTTCTGTCACACAGGATTCTCCACATCTCTCACAACAAGTGACAGTAGGAGGTTTATCAGTGTCCAACTTTATGTTTGAAATGCTCTGTACGTGAGATTTAACCCCACCTAAAAGTCGCCTAGCCTAAACATTAAAGAACCAAGCCAATACATAGAAACAAAAACTTACAATCTGTTCTGTGAGCTGCTGTCCTGCGAGCTGTCACTCATAGTAACATCTCCATCTGTATCGTCAAGCAGCCTGGACCGAGGTCCGGGGCCGAACCCTCCTGGGTGACCGCCTCGCCGACGGTCCCTTCTGTCGAATGACCGGTTCTTGTGACCTCTGCCTTTGCGGCTGGGAAATGGAGCAGTTCTGTCATCATGCTCTGCGAAGGAATAGAACAGCTGTCAGCGTTAAGCACAACTCGGATATCAGAAATATTATGGAGCTCCCACGGTTTTTAAATTGGACTAAGAATCTGCTCAAGGTTAGAATGACAAGGTTGCATCAGTTAGTTAGAATACGGAGGGCAGTCACTGATCTCACAGAATATAAACTTCTCCTTGCATTAAAAAAAATAAATAAAAAGGCTCAAATGACTTGACAGCTCACTTGTGTTAGCTCTTCTGTGCTTGTTTTTTTTCTATGAGAAACAAACATATAAATTAATTTACCTCTCACATGTCATACTATCCATTCACAAAAATATATGTCCAGTAAAGCTGAATATATTTTAACACATTCTGTAGCACACATACCAAAGAAAGGCTTTTTTCTTTGTATGCTTTCGCTAAACTGATTATGATCAGTCTCAAAATCCTTCTAACTTGAGAAAACCTAAAAGAAAAGCTAATATTTGGATTTGCTCTATCACTCTCTTATGTATAAACAAAATGTCAACATATATATCATTAAACCTCTAAACAGCTTAACCATTTTATACACTACAGGTACTGCTGGCTCAAAAGTTAGAATGCGGTGCTGTGGTTAGTTTTATTTTCACTTTAAAAGTTTTATTTAATTGCTAGAATAGCAAGCATATATTTCTAGCAGCGAATATTGCTTAGATAGACCATTAGAGAGACTAAACATTTATATTCATTAATAATAGTTTGTCCAGTGAGCCTTGAGACACATGTTACCTCTGTAGACCGTGAAATCTGCTCTTGTGACCTCTCTCCTCACCATAAAGTCTTCACGGTCTGAAGGAAAGGTGTAAGAAGAGGAGAGAATGTGAGCTGGATGCGACGGTGAACGTGGTTCTTACCGTTGTAGTAGCGCCCGCCGTCCGCCATGTTCTTTCTATAGTGTTCGCTAAAGGGCGGAAAACAAAGAGTAGCCCTTGTTGGAGAAACACGGAGTGGCTCTCGGTTTTTATCCTTTATAAATCAAAAGTCAGAGCCAGTGCAAAAAATTCACACATCCCAAAATGGTTCCAGTGGGAAACAACAGGCAAACAGAATGTGGTTACTCTGTCGTCTGCGCTGATAAGCTAGCTTAGCTTCCGATGCTAATAAAGAGACGACGGAAGAAAACACATTGATACCATTTCCTGTTCCAGGTCAAAAACGGGGGAGGTACCCTTAGTTTAAAGCCCCTTTTAAACAAAAGGAGAGAAAACATAACTTGAATGAGTTTTTGATTGTACTAGGGAAGATAAATATTTACTTATGTGAGGGTTGTGAAAGAAAATGTGGATCATGTTTTGACGGATTGAGAATGAGGAAAGTATTAAAGGAATTTTAGGGACAAATGGAGATATGGGAAAAAAAATTGGTTATTAATAAAGCATTGTTTTTATTTTTACATAACACAAAAATAAATAAATAGAATATAGTAGGCGGAACAATAGAGCTACACACTCATGTACAGTAGGTGGCTGTATGCACCTAGAAGTTGTTTGCAATCCGCGTATCTAACAAAGAAGAAGAAGAAGAGAAAACAAGCAGAGAACTGCTGATGTCAGATTAAGCATATTTGCTAAAATGGTGATATTATCCAATATCACCATATTTAAATTTGGTGTATTGTCAGGAACTTTATAAAAAAGATGACATGATCTTATCGGTTTATCTTTTCCTGGTTTCCTTTGTTTATTAAACTAATATATATATTAAATAAAATATAGGTATCAATAGAAAAATACATGCCCAGAGGCGAGGGGTTTATAGGGTATATTTACCTAAATAATTAAAATAAATGAAATAAAATTTGGTAGCTTTCAGAGATGATTAAATCTTGTTCACACTCGTTTAAAAAGGAGAAAATCTGGATTTCTATGTTATTTCTTTAAGATAACAATAAAGTTTATGATGTAAAGTTATTAGTCTTTTTTAAGAATACTGTACAAACTTAAAAGTAAATCAGTTATCTTCCTATAAATTTATATTTTAATGTGATGTGAAAGTTGTAAAAGGTATTATTGTGACTAGAGATGGAGTGTATGGAGGACCAACTCTGCCATTTTTAGGAATAAATACAGAAATAAACAGCAGCATACAATTAATAGCATATAAATAATTGCCTTCAAAAATACATTAAACTAATAAATGGTTGGTGACCAATCTTAACTCAAGTTCTCTTTACTGTTGCTGTTGTTCAATAAAAGTAAGTTTTAAGATCATTTGAGGCGAGAAGATTATACTTCTAAGCATCACTGTATGGCCCATTTACAGATTTTATGCTTACTTAAAAAAAAAAAAAAACTATGGACCGCTGTGATGTCGATTTTGTTTTGCATTATTTGGCAAAATCTTCATTTGATTTGTGTTTATCTGACTCTGTTAATTATTATTCCCCCACTAAATGAAAAAAGTAAGAATTTATTATTATCTAGAGACTATTAATAACAGGAGGTGACCACCACTGACTTTAGACTCGGCTTCAGCCTCTCCTCTCCTGTAGATTCAGCCGATGCAGTAAAATGCTAACCAACCAATGGGCAAAAGTTGACTATAAGACACACCCCCTCCTCATTTGCATAATAAGGCAGAAATGCATGCAGAAATGTAAAAACGACAGGCAGAAATAAATAGCATGGAAGAAATAAATAGGGTAAAAAAATACAAAGGAAGAATACAACAGACAAAAATATATCATGCACATAAATACTTAAAAATATAAGTAATAAATAAAGTTGAAGATTAAAATGGACAATAAATAAGGTCATTATTACAAAGGCAAATAAATAAAGAAACTAAATAAAAGATATTTATATCTCACTAATTTAATTTCTACCTACATTTATTTGTTTATTGTATTTTGGGGGGGGCAATTAATTGTATGCTTATTTATTTATCAAGCATTTATGTAAATATGGCAGAGTATATCTAGTTTCTTTTGCTCCACATCCTTCACATTTGGTCCTAATCCTGTAAAGCATCTCATTAAGATAAATGGTATGTTCTACCTTCAGTCTCATCAGTTCTACTTCCTGTATTTTACTTTTCTCAACAAAATTCCTTATTGATATATCCTAGTAATTTATTTAAATGTTTTCCTTTTTATATATTGATTCCATCATCTTTTTAAAATTTATTTTTCACTTTTGATGATTAATTTATACCTCTCCTTTTCCAATTTTTTAAAGCATTCTTCCAGTTCATTACCCCCGCTGCTGGTACCCCCTAAAAACTGAACATCATAGCACCTATATATATCCTAAATAAGCTGTGTTGAATTTCTAATACTGGGTATTTCTTTATTATTGTAAATTACTTTTATTATCATTCATAATAAATCATTGAAAATAAGGGAACAGCCCCAGAATCACTTACCGTCTTTTAACACGTGGCTCACCACAGCAAGTTCAGGGTAGCTTCTCCGAAACATACCGAACCTCACTCCTTTAAAATGTTTACAGCGTTTCAAATTAAATCAAACCGATAAAGTTATTTATCCAGAACTCATAACTTCAGATAAACGAACTTTGTTTTCTATCTTTACCAGATAAAGTAGTGGTTGAAATTAGCTTTTAGCTAGCTGTTGACATTACCCTGACTGCTTTTATTGCGCTATGTTTGACTCGTTATCTTTTCCGTTTTACCTAATTATTTATTAAAATGTCCACATTTTCGTTGAATGTTAGAAATACCTTTAGGAATGAAGGTATCTACCCGCTAATTTTCTGCCATGGCTAATTTCCCCCCTGGACAAACAGTGTAATGGCGCCGCCTAGAGGAATAGGACTAAACCTGCAGGTCTAATCCTGAATCAGATCACTGATGTCGAGTTTGTATTTTTATTCAGTGACACCCTCTATTTTGTCCTAATCTACAATCAAAATGAAATACATCCAATATTTCAGAGAAACTATAAACGATACTGTAAAATCACACCCTGTTATCTAAAGTTAAAATTGCATTTTTGTTCTTATGAAAACCATAAAGAAATTATTAAACATTTTAACATATGACAAGAAAAGTATCACATTTAAGAGTAGATGGAAATAATGCATTTATGAGGGAAAGTTTTAATGGGGCAGCTTTGTATCTTTACATTGTTCAGTTTATGAAAGCCTATTGCCCACAACAATATCTTAGATCTTTATTTAATGTTTCAAAATTCAGATATCTGTATCTTATTGCTTAGCCAATATACAGAAATTCATCCACCTAGCTTCCTGACTGACCAGTATCAGGTTAGAGCATCAAGCATCTACTACGGCACTGCAGCCATCAGAACTGGCACTCCTCAGGAATGTGTTCTCTCCCCACTCCTCTTCTGCCTGTATAAAAATGCAGCACCTCAGCAGATCGGTTACATTTCTGAAGATTGCTTAAGACACCACAGTTCTTGGTCTTATTCAGACACAGTCTTCATACGGACAGGTGGATCAGGTGGTGCAATAAATGTGAGAACATGGTACCGGAGGTTGCAAAGCCTTACGGTAAGAGTCAGTTTTGCTGATAAGGATGCTACAATAAAAAGTTGAAATGTTGAAGCTAGAGCTCCATTATCCATATCTTCAAATTCTGCTCCAAATGCAGGCTAAAAATTGAACACAGTTTGATAGTCCAAGGAAAATCAAAATCCTCCAATGTCATGGAATATACATATGATTCTTGTTTGTACTGGAAAGCAACCCATTTAGGCATTATTTACAGGAACTCTGCCACTTCTACCTAGAAGTGAATAAACATGCAGGTGCTGATGCTATCCACCCTAAGAAACCTGTCAATTTTTTGCAATGCAAAACAGCTTTTGGTGAAGGTAAAGGTAAGTAGATAAGGTAGCATCTACTTAACTAAAAAAACAAAACAAATGTGGCTAAATTCTCATACCCTCATACATTTGAAAGATGTGCAGCGGTGGTTCAAGAGTGAACTCATTCTTATGGAGGCACAGAAAAGCATGAAACAAAAAAAAGGGTAATAGTTTTCAATTTAAAAGATATATTTAGAGAAGAGAGCCACATAACTAAAGAGAGATTTAATAAAACATTTAAAATGTTCCAATTAGAAATTTGTACTTTTGGTTTGAAAGTGCTAATTCTATTTACCTTAAATATTAAACAACCCTTACCATGGAAAAAAAAAAGCAAATTGCTAAATAAATATCTACCAAAAAATCAAATAAAGCAATTCTTTGGAATATTAGCTTTGTGTACATTCGTAATTCAGGAATATTTCATATATCTGACTTATTTTATCTGAAAATTACAAGAATTAACCAAACCAGAATTAGAACTTAAATAAAGCAGTTAAACTCAGCTAGAAAAAAATTAGAGTATTTTTTTTATTTGGTTCAAAATAACATTTTGCAGAAGATACTGTGATCATATCTCACCTTGACTAAAGCTACCATCTTAATTTTAAAATCATAATAAAACAGAACTGTAAAGAAAACTACAGGATTCAATGGACCTATCAGTCACTATGTCTGTTCCAGTGCATATCATCATTAGAATTTTTGTTTGTATTATGTTTCCAGTACAGGGGCCATAACAAGGGCCAGGACTAGTTCTACAGGGGCCCTGGCCTCTGTTGGCCTCTGTCTAAAAAACACACATAAGAATGTGTTAGCATCCCACAGTAACATGTGACCAAGCTGGGGCCCAGCATAGATATAACTCATAAATGCATTTTTATTACAAATCATCCAAAAAGAACCTTACAAATATTCAAAGTTTCCACACACAGGTAGTCGACCAAGCACATATTTCCTTAATTTTTGTTCCAAATATTTTACAATCTGCATAAAGACTTTTGATTTGGTTTATTAAACTTAACTTGGGGTCATCTAACAAGAATATTTGAGAATCTAGGATTCAGCCAGACAGAGTGCATTTAAAAGGTTTATTGAGAGTTCATGAGTTCAGGCAGGCAGAGTGGTAATCATAACTGAGCTGGGATATGATGACTTAACCAGTCAGGTAGAAGGCTTGATGAGGCAGATGAAGGCAGAAACTGCTAGCGACAGGCTGAACTGGCTGATTGCTCTGAGTAAACTGGATGATGGCTGAATGTTTGGAAGTAGATTGATCAGACTGGATGCAGATGGAACAAACTGGTTGCTGGCACCAAACAGTCCAGGCTTAAAGGTATAGTGGATGATGATCTTTTTCCTGGTGGATCATCAAAATAATTGGTCTAACCTAATTTTCAATCATTCTGGTGATATGTTTACGTAAGGTCGTCCTATGTACTCGTCCCCATTTTCACTTACCGGTGGTGAATCTGACATGGTAGAAAAAACGCAAATCTTCTTCTGGAAAGTAAGCTTGTATGAGCGATGCAGCAACTTTTAAGCTGAGCGTGCATGAGGAGAGATTGGCTCGTGCACGCTTTCACACATGTGCCAACAAAATATCAGAACAATATAATGTGTTTGACGAATAAAAAAAAGTTAAGAAAGGGAAACATTTTGGTGAAATCAAGTCTATTTACTTCATAGGTAATGAAAAGGCAACACATACATTTGACCAGTTTTACCGGTTTTTCTTATTTAAAAGCCAAGTTACATTAAATATATAAACACGTACTGACTTAAAACAGGCAGAACGTGAGGTTTTGTGCGTGACATAGCGCTTAAAGAAAACATTTTTTTTTTTTACAACTTATCTTTTTACATTTTATACAAAAAAAAACAAATCTCAAAATCTTTATTTCTTATAACAAAAAGCTCGTCTGATTGTTTTGTACATACCAGATGCACGGTAAGAAAAACTAGCTTCCACTTTTTATATTTAAATTGGGCTTCACTGAAGCAGCCACTGTTTCTGCTTCATCCTGAAATCCAGGAGTTTGTGTCACTGACTCTCAGAGAACTTCATGTGTCTTTCTATTCCTCCCCTCAGCTGCCCCCCTGCTGCCCCTCAGCTACGCTGATGGCCTGGCTCAGCGCTGTGAGGATGGAGGTCAGACCAATAAGATACCCATCCTCCCTGTTCCCCTCAACCCAAGGGACGCTGTGCTGGAGCTCCTTCAAATCAGGAAGAGGCATCGTTTTCCCAAAGTCTATCATCCAAACGCTGGCCTTGTTGTGGTCGTGGACAAAGAGAAGCGAGCTGCCAATTACCTGAGCAGGTAATAAGACAGTGACACATTGAACACAAAGGAAATCAAAGCAAACTATAAGCATTTAATTTCAGATGAAGGTAACATATCTCCTTTTTTACCAACCTCATGGTTTCGGAAGAACTGTGAACTCCTAAGCGCATCCTTCAGGTCCAAGAGTCTGGAGTGGTACGCGTTCTGAAAACACAAAAATCAACACAGTTATGGGTCTCTGAGGCATATTTGGCAGCTCAAATATCACACTGACAGATGTTAACTCAGACAGGGAGCAGAATAGTAATGCAGGTTGATATTTTTCTACCAGGAAAGAAAAAAATAAATAAATAAATGTTTGGAGAACAACCCTTTATTTAATATTAAAGCTCTTCATTGATGTTGCAAAGTACCTCAAACCGAGTAGAGCTTTTCTAGTTAGATTGGCTGCTTCTGCCCTCTGTAATGAGGAAGGCACCTTTCTTTTTAATTCTTTATTTTTCCCTACATGTATTTTAAAAGTGTTCCTTCTATAATCCGCTAACAATCCTGCAGCATTTTGTTCTGGTTGTGTTGATCTTCCACTTGGAAAATTAATAAAAAAAAACATTAAGGTTTTTGTTTTAATGCGAAAATGTGGAAAACATCTTCAGCTGCTCAAGAAACAAAGTGATCATTTATTCACATTTTTCCCCCTGCATATTATCAGAGCTACTGTCTGCTTGTAGTACATTGTGAAACCTTCAACTATGTATCTTCAGACAGCTTCCACGATAACTGTTGATGCAGCTAACTTTGAATTGAATGTTATTTGTGTTGTGTAAGTGTGTTTTACCAGAGTCTCCAACTGATTCCTGGTGAAGTAGAGTAACGCTTCTGTGACCTGAGACAAAGTCTGGATTTTTCTAAAATCTCGCTGGACAGTGCCGTCCTCCATCTGTCAATCCGAAATGTTTTAAAGAAAAATTGTAAAGTTATATCTACGGCATTTCTCATAAAAAAAAAAGATTGAACTGAGTTTTTCTGGTACCATGATGCCCTCAATCCTGAAGCCCAGCGTAGACGTAGAGCTGGTAGTGTCCCTCCATTGTAGGTAGCGCCATTTGGTCACTCCTTTCTGTGCATGTTCCTCAGCTGTTGGTGCTGATGGATCTACTTTTATCATCTTTTGGTACATGTCGCTTCTCATATTGGGCTTGGTTCGGGCTTTGATCAGCTCCTCCTCCTGGAATGTCCTAAGATAGAAAATGCTGACATAGCTCAAAAGGCAATTTACTGTTTACTGTCATCCTTCACAGAATTTAGAAACATTTAAAAGGGGTGAGAACTGTCGGATCACAAGAAAACAAACCTTTTGCACTCCTGTTTATTGCATTTTGATATGAAGCTTCTTGTTTTGCAGGAATTCAAGTTTATGATTCAAATAAAAAATATTTGATTTCTAGATAGTAATCCGATTAATTGAAGTCTAAGCATTTTGATTGGGGTTGTTGTGGATCTGGAATAAAAAATCTTTGTTTAATGTTTATGTTAAAATAACTGAACAATGGTAATAAGCGAAAATAAGCTTTGAATGGAAACAAGTAGTGCAGAAAAATCTAAGTACGCTTCATGATTCATAGCCAAGAGAAGATTTTAGACTTCCTCCTTTTCATTGATCAGATAGATCATTTACATGCTGCCAAATTAATGCTTCAACATGTAACCTTTGAGACTTTTGCTAAACATAAGGTTCTGCAATGTTCTGTTGGTTATGTGGCTGCAGAGTAAGCCCATCTCACTAACCGAGCTTGACAAAAGGTATAGACTTAGATAAACATTATTGTCTATTCGTTGCATTACTATAAATTTCGTTTCATATAGCTTACAACAGTGTAATGATATTGCAGTTGGCGTAAAATAAACTTGCAAATATAAAGTTCAGTAGTGATCAGAATGTAACAATTTAGGAGATGAAAGAAAACAGTTTAAATAATGGTGCAAAAAGGCAATGTTATGAAAAAGTTCAGTGCAATGCAAAATTGAATATGATTCAAAATGCAGTAGAAAAATTCAGTTGTGTTCTATTTAAAAGGGTTATAAAAGTTCAGCATGTTAGCAGTGCAAAAATAATGATGCATGAGGTGCTTTCATAAATAACTTGTTTTTCTGATCCTAGCATGGAGGTTCATCCTCCTGCACACATTATAAGTCAAATGCAAATCACTTGGAATGTGTGTAGGAGGATGGAGCTCCATGCTGCTTAAATACATCAGCGCTTCAACTAGAGGCTGGTGCGGGCGAACAGAATGGACAAAGACTCCTGCATAGCTGTTGAAAAGTCTTTAAAAAAATTAGTTTGAATCCGGTTGCCTTCCAATTTAAGCCTGTTAATTAATTAATTAATTCATTAATTGAAGTTTATTGATCTCACTTTGGAGAAATTTACCTCTGCATTTAATCCATCCCCTTGGGGAGCAGTGGGCTGCTATCATGGGGTGCCTGGGGAGCAGTGTGGGGTTAATGCTCTTGCTCAGAGACCCAGAGTTGCAGTCTGTGGGAGTGGGGCTCAAACCTAAAACCTCAGGTTTCCAACCTCTATGCTCTAACTGCTAGGCCACACTCCCACAGCCTGTTTGTGGATGCCATCATGACCAGGATGACTGAGAAGTTACAGAGGCATTTCCATGGAAATAAATTTTTTTGACAATTAATAACTGAAAAGATTTTTTTCATACTGTGTTTGAACTGCAGCATATTATTTGAGCTTATATCTGTCAATATGATTAGACTGAACTGACCAAATACATCAGTGGCGATCTCTCATTGAATACCAGAAAGGCTAAACCTCCCCTGTAAATTTCATAAACTGATTGGTAAAATATGCATTGTAAACTTAATAAACGTAGTCATTAAGCTGAATGAAATATACTCTAAAATGCATCTGATTTCACGTTTGGATTGCTCATTAATCAGCTGTTTATTCTGCTCTGGGACACAAATCTCCCCTCTGCTCTGGAGCAGCAGGACTCTGCTGGTCAGCCTCTATGAAAAATCCCTGTTGAGGTTTGTGCCTTGGTCTATTGAAGTAAGCAGCGAGAAAGTAGAGCCCTGATTGGATACCAAAATACATCACTTCCAGTGAGGCTAAACCTCTTAGGGAGCGGTGTCAAAAGTACACATTTTTGTTACTTCAGTAGAAGTATAGATACTGTTTAAAACCACTCTGGTAAAAGTTGAAGTATCAACTTGACCTGTCAAGTAACGAAGTACAAATACTTTGTTACTTGACAACTCTGCTCTTAAGGAGTCTATGGAGCGGGGGGGGGGGTCATGAAGCTGGCTGCTCGATGCTAATTGGCAAACATACTTTTGATGACAGTGGTCAGACAGCGAGGAGGTTTTCCCTCATGAGTCGAGAAGGAAAAGTTATTCAGTCAGTAATTACATCTTGTGCTGAACTAATGCTCTGGTTTCTGGACTTATTTTTAGAGCGCTTCGCAACAGCAATTTTTACCCATTGTAGTGATGTGTTTTATGCATTTCAACATTTGAATACGAGGCGTTTGGATTTCATTTACACCATCGAGGCTCCCCTGTATCAAAGATCGGCAGCCGCCACTAATATATTCTTTATACTAAAAGATCTGATTTCATAAAGACACTTAAAACATAAACTAACAAACTATTTGATGACATTAAAGAAATACGAGCTTGTATGCCGATATGTAGGTAAGTCCAACCAATTTTATCAACAATTAATTTCAACACGTGTTTGCTGTTATGTGGCATGGGGGAATTAATAATGTATGTTCTGGTAAATAAAAAGCATATACGATTCTTGTTTTTGGGCAGCCAGAAACTCCCCTTCTATAACTACAGCTATTTTAGCCTCCAATTTTATTAAAACAGATGGAACAGATTGCCATCTATTACAGATATGATAAAGAATGCTGAAAAACACCAAATTACGTTGTTTTTTTTTGTGGGTCACAACCTACCTTACTCCCATCTTGCAGTCCATGATAACAGGCCTTCTCAGGCCATTGAGTAAGTCCTCCAGGCGGATGTAGCAGTGCTCTCCTCTGGTAACTAAGCCATGGTACTGCGGAACAAAGGGTCTCAGCGCATCTCTCATCAGGCAGTCTAGACACTTCGCCTCCAGCTCACTGTAGAGTTTCAGCACCTCTCCCCCTTTGCTAACCTGAAAGTTACCTAGTGACAAAACAACACAAGGTGATACAAGAAACAGAAACAATATTCTAAGACAGTAAATCCAGTAAATATTTTTAACTGAACACTTGCTATGTCCAATGATTGATCAGTAATTTTTATCATCTTACAAACTTAATTTTTCTTCTTTGGGATTTTATCTGACAAACATGTTGGCACGTGATTGTTAAGTACTTGTAACTTTCCCTCCACTACATTTCAAAGTCAAATTTTGTACTTTCTACTCCACTCCATTTCTAGGAAGCTGCTAGTTACTCGGTCCTTTTGGCTCAGCTTTGCTTTGTTATCTCCCCAATTTCAGTATGCAAGATAGCAGTCCTTAGGACTGAATTTGGACACCACTGTTTTAGAGATTTGCATGATGTTCCACAAATGTGACAAACTCAGGGCAGATATTAGTTGTAGTTTAGAATTTTATAAGGCATATTTACTTGCCTTGTGGCCAAGTTATTCAGTGGGATGAGTTCTCAAATCAGAGTCGCAGTTTCTTTGTGGTAATAGATTCAACTTTAAACCGCTATTCTATAGTGAAATTGTGAGGGGAATTAAGACACTTCCGATTTCTTTTTGGTTTGCTTTTAAGTAAGAAATAATAATCATTATAGCTGTCTCATTTTGTGTGGCATTTTTTATGCTGAAGTTATTTACAAGTGGTGTAGAATCTGTTGCAGGTGGTTCTACGCATCAATACAGCAGATGATTTCTGATAATTACAAGGTTCTTTAAAATTACTCTGAAAATTATAAAGAAATGTACTGATATTAGAAATTTTTATTTGTATTTTTGAATACTTAAGTATTTTTTAAGTGAGTACTTCAATACTCTTACTTCAGTAGATGTTAGAGCAAGTAACTTTTACTAGTAGTTCAGTAAGATTTGAATACGAGTATCAATAGTATATCAATACTATGGCACCTCGGAGCCAATCTGATTGGCTTGGCAAGAATATAAAAACTCACAGTGGGAAATCCAAATGCATTAGCATTAAGTTAAAAACAAAAATATAGAGGAAAAAATGCTCATGAGGTGGGGAAAAAAGATGCCAAGCTCAACTGGAATACCAAATTGAATAGGGGGATTTAAAATACACCAAATGCATACGAGCAACTGATTAAAGGGCAGAAAAAAAAACATATTTCAAAAAGGAGGAAAAAGTACAATTAACCACAGAGACGTAAAAAAAAAAACCTCAAGTTTGGTGGATTATAAAACCTAACAGCTGCTGGGACGAATATCTGTGAGAGCGCTCCTTAGCACACTAAGGGTGAAGTGGTGTTTCGCTGGAGGAGCTCTTTAGTTCTGCTTCATGCATGGGGTGGGACCCAATGTCACACGATGATGTTATTTTTATCTTTCTCCCACCACCTGCATTTGCTCTGGGGAAGCTCCTAGGACAGAGATGTCCATGAAGATAATCTAAAGCCTCCTCAAAGTAATAGATTAGCATTTCCAACAAACTAAACCATAGATAGCTGATGCCACTAAGGAGCATTAGAGAATTATTTTGGAAAAGCAGACGAGAGATAAATAACTTTGGAGGAGCCGCAGAGATACTCAACTCAGGAGTAGCCACTGACAGGATGAGTGCCCTTGTGTGTTCTTTAATATCTTATAGAGGCAGCAATTAGTTATTGAGACAGCTACTGTCTCAGCCTGTCAGAGCGAGATGAATGGAGAGAATAGATGGCAATCCCAGAAAAAAACTGCAAAACACTTGTGACTGGGGAGCAGGTGTAGTTTCAAAAACTACAGCCAAAGCTATAACAGTATAGTAAAGTGACCTAGTCAAAGTTCAGGGTAAAATAGAATGAAAAGACCTGATAATTGCTTTTTAGGGCCTCTCAATTTAATCGGAGCAATTTGAGTCTTTAGGTTAGCAAAGCTGGTAAAGGCATATATCCAGCTGACATGCAGCTGTAACAGCAATGAGAGGCGGTTCAACAAAACTATACACTACAAAGGCCCAAGAAAAATACACCAGGCCTTATTTCTTTGTGTCATTTTCTTCATTATTAAACTGTAAAATGCATTAAGGGATTTAGTTTTAACATGTAAAATTGTTGGAAAAGAAACAAACACAAAAAAAGCAAAACGTTTGAGGTTCTACGCAGACTTGGTGTGACTGCATAATGTACATGCCTTGATGTCCAGCCAGCTGGACCCAGGAACTCTGGCGCCGAAGCGACCAATGCATCATGGTCAGGAAGGTTTTCCAGGTGCGACTCTGAGGGATAAATAACCAAAGAAGAAACTATGAGTTCTTCATGTGGGAGGGGGGATCTGACCTTTATCATGTCTATCTAGGTCATCCTATCAAACGATTGACCAACCTGAGAAGAAATCTATGGGTAAAGTCAAAGTCTTATTTCTGTTTTTATTCTAGGATTAAACTTTAGCAAACATCTTCTAAAAAATCTCCCTGTGAGCCAAAGGTTTAAAATGTTTATTTTCTCCAAACAGAGCATAGCTGTAAACTTAAGATCTGCTTTGTATATACACAAAACAGCTGCTACGAGACAGAGGAGTTGCACAGAAAAACAGAAAAACAAAGGCTATAGCTGATCTGAGCATGCTCAGTAGAGACGCTGGACCAAAATGAAAACATGGCTTTAGTTTATGTTGTTTATTCAACAACAATTGAGCTTTACTCTAAAATACTATTGATTCTGAATTAGTTTTTACTGTGAAACTCGCCACCATCAGTCCTACTGCTGCTTTTCTTTTTTGTTTGATGGTTCAAACACCCTGAGGCCAGGGAGTGAAAAATCTACTTTCTAGTTGTCCTCCCACTGTTTGCTCCTCCCTTAACTCATATCTGTAGCAGAAACAGCCATGCAAACGGCATTCAAATCCGACCGTGTCAAAGTCCTCTTTCAAGCCCATGCAAATCAGCTGGACCACAGGTGCAGAGAACAGTTAAGAAACATGGTTTTATTTCTCTTCCATTTAAACAAACAAAAAAAAAAACGCAGCAGAAAGATGCAGAGAGGGGATAACAGACTAATAAACTGGATAAATCCCTTGGAATGTAGATTCCAGGTCAACCATTCATGAATAAGGTGTTCTTACCTTCTTGAAGGTTTTTCTTTTAGACATTGCATCTTCTATATCACTGAAGACCTCGTCACTTTCTGAAGAGAGGTTGATGGAGGAGCAGGATGAGGTGGAGGAGTGCAGCAGCTTGGAGAGGATTGGATGCCGATGACTTGGCATATCTTCGGCCTCCTCGTTCGACTCCTCGGGGGCCTCCATGCTGCTGCAGTTCCCCTCCTGAGCTGCTGAGGTGGAAGAAGGTTTCCCATCTTGCTTCCCCTCATTGTTCTCACCTCTCTCCAAACTGGAGCTTCTCCCTCTCCAGTGTTTCCCCTCATCCCTTTCCTCATCATCATGCTCCCCTGTTATTTCACTCTCATCAACCCTCCTCTTCCCACTCCACCTTCCTCTGTCGCAGCCGTCCGTGCCAACATCGAAGCTCCCTCCTTGTCTCTCTTTCCTCCTGGACCTCCATCTGGCCCTGAGAACTTCCCGGGAATACTTTGCAGGGTCGTCCACTTCATTAGGTTTTACATGAGGCATATCCTCCTTTGCATTTGATTGGCAAGCCATTTGTAACTCCGAGTCTAGATCATTGTCCCAATCCGTGTCTTCTCCCAGTCCACCTATACACTGGCTGTAAGGAGGGAAGCTTTTAGTGGCCAGGAGCCTGGGCCGGAACTTGGCTCTGACTTCAGTGCAGCTGCTGGACGGCTCATCACCGATTGACAGATGTTGGTGCGTCTCATCTGAGAGTGCAGTACATGAGTCAGTGTCTTCTATCTCTATCCCCTCCATCTTTAAGCCCGTTCGGTCCTCTGCTGTATCCATGCTCGAGTCCCGACTGGAGCAAAGGTGGCGATTCTGCTCCATGGACACAGCATGTGCTTTTGCAACAGGGAAATATTTACAAGAGAGCCACAGTTTTGAATACGATTCAGGAAATGCATTTACAGGCATGAAAAACAAAGACAACAATTTTAAAGTTTTCTTTAAAAGGACAAGTTGCAGAATAAAACTTTCCAAAGCTGCAGGACGCCTCTTACCTTTATCCAACGTTGAGTTCAGAGAGAAGCAAAGCCTTGTGCCTGACATGGAGTTACGTCCCCCCCCTGCATTCTCTATGTTGGAACCACAGTTTGCATGTGGTGACGTTATGATGTTTCCTAAGCTTGGGTCTGGGCTGGCTGATGGAGCTCAGCCAACAGCGCCTCAGGGCACGATGACATCCAGGAATGACGGAGTCAGACACTGCAGAGTACCATGTCCTCCCTCTGCTTTTATCACACCAACTAAACTGTTAACCCCACATTACATGGAGCCCATACAAGGCAAAGCTTACCTTAAATGGTGTACGTTTTAAATGAAAATGATACCCTGATGTTTTTAATGCGTGATAGGTAAAACAAGCTTATTAAAAAAGATAGAACCTGTAAAACAAGGTGGAGCCATAATGGTTTTATCACATTTCCACTGCCTCTGTGAAACGAAAGCTTGTTTAAATAGACAAAAATAAATTCAAAATTCCACTGAATTATAAATCTACATTTGTATGTGTTAAAATTTTATAAAGAAGGCCATTCATGCAGTTAGGTGAAAAAAAAGTTACTTGAAATACATAACTGATGTCTTTCTGTATCTAAAGTGTTTTACAAATTTTATAATAGGCCTAAAATAAATCTGATCCACAAAAGTTATTTTTGAAAACCAAAATATGAAAATAAGAAAAATATTTAAAAGAAAAATGGGACATCTTGGTAATAAAATCATTTAGTTTATTGAGAAGCAACACAACAGTCAACATAGTCTAATAAGGAGTTTAGATTTAAAGTGTTAATGACCTGGAAGGGTTTTAGATAAAAAGCATTATTAAAAAATATCTGTAATTTTAAACTGTGGCTCCTTTTCCTTCATCTGCCTTCGACTTTTGCCATGGTTTGCTGATGCAATTAGGCGAGTTTAATCCTTCTACCTCATTCAGTTATTTTCATTTTCATCCATCCATCCATCCATCCATCCATCCATCCATCCATCCATCCATCCATCCCATTTCAGTTTTTTTTACTTCCGAATTCATAACACAAAGCCTCATACGATCAGAAAATATAAAGGGAGTCAATTCAAAGCACAAGTTTCCCCCAGTAAAAAGCTGAACCACAGTCTGGAGACGGGATTCCCAGTACATGAAGCAAAGTTTAGGGAAAACATTTCTATACTTCAATTTTGAAATCTTGAAACTTTTTACAGAATTCTCTGTATGAGTTTTGGGCTAAAACTCATTAGGCTGCCTTGGATTGGTACATGTCTTCCTGATTAAGTGCATGTTGGTTCTGTGTGTCTGTGTTGCTGCTAAGCTGCAGGTGGCGCTCATCCTCACTTAGGTCTGTGGGATCAGTTTGCAGGGGGCCCAGACGCTCTGCAGTATCTGTAAAAGAGTTTATACCACCAGTCAGGTGAGTTAAGGTTATGAGTGGCTGTGCTAGACCGTCTCATTTCTTATCACCTGTACTGAGACCCTTTTCTTTCCCAGGCTGGTTATTCACATCATTCCACTCTGGCTGGTGTCCATTGGTTGTGAGCTGTAACATGGACCTCAGAGATAGATCAGACTTATTACACAGCAACAGATTTGAATTCGATAAGCCTTGTAAACATGAGGTTGTCTGGTCTAAAGTCTTGCTTCCCCTCACCTGTTCAGGCTTTTGCTGCAGTCTCAACAGCTGTCTGATGTAGCTCAGGATGAAGAGGAAGCTCAGGAAGGTGAAGTTACTAGCCACGCCTATAAGGGCTGACAGGATGGGGTAGTAAAACAGCAAATATCTGAGAAAAAGAGGAAAAAAAACAATTAAAGATAGTATACTGTTGAAAACTGATCCCTAAATTTTAAAACAAATATATAAATGGTATATTTATTTACGAGAAATGTATTCTTTTTATGATATAGTTATTCATTTTCCTGTTAATTTCTTTCCTTTTGGACCTCCAGACACCTCAAAGATCTCATCAGAAAGATTCTTAAAATCTTTTTCCAGCCCCTAAATGGTGTTTTATGACTCCCTCAAGCTATATTAAAATCATTACATTGTTTGAAATGGTCGACAGAGCTTTCAAAAAGATCCTTTTTTTGTTTTTATGTTATTGTCTCAAACAAAGATAATCAGAGTAAATACAAAGTTAAGATTTAAAATGATGATTTAATGAGGGAGTGGCGGCCTAGTGCTTAGGGTATTGGGCTTATGAGGTTCTGAGTTCGAGCCCCATTTCTGCGGACTGCCACTCTGGGGCTATGAGCAAGACCCTTAACCCCACACTGCTTCCTAGGTGCCCTACGAGGGCAGTCAACTGCTCCCCGAGGGGATGGGTTAAATGCATAGGTAAATTTCTCCATTGTGAGATCAATAAAGTTAAATTATTATTATTATTATGGGGAAAAACCAGCCACCTCAACAAATCTGGGTTTGGATAAAAGTATTTTTCCTCATTGTTAAATCATTTGATCCTATTTATTCAGAAAGTTGAGTTTATTTCATCATCCTTTCATAGACCAATCTATCTCACCTCAAGCCGGTGAAATGGGCATGCACATACAGTTGAGAGGAGTAGATCTGGACCCTGCTAGATAGGACCTCGATGACTACTGTGACTGATGGGGCATACTGAAAACAAACAAAGGAAACATCAGCTTTAATTTACTTGTTTTTAGTGCCAGAAACTGAAGGAATTCCCTTCTCAAATGTCACTCACTGGGTCATCTACGAACTCTGAGAAGAGCTCCACGTCCACAACCTGCTTCTGCTCAGCTGCTCCGCTCAGAAAGGCAGGGAGGAAGAGTAGCGTTCCCAGAGTCTTCAGCAGGTCGGATTGGTACCGCAGCATTCCCTAAACACAACAACGCTATACATTTAATATACAGAGGTTGAAAATATGTTGGCAGCCCTTTAAAAATATGTAGAAATCCCTGAAACAGATTTGTTTATTGCAGCTGTAATATTTTATTTAACCTCATTTATTTAGCTGAGGATTAAATAGAAATAAAGGACCTCTAAAGAACAGGATTTTTTACGCAGTGTTTGTCAATCATCCAGGGTCATTTTCTCACCTTCGCTCAGGTGTGGGAACTGAAACTGCCATGGAAAAAGGTTGCATTGATGATCAACTTAAAGGTTCTCATTCTCCTCTTTTCAAAGGTTTTTATTTTAAAATGCCAAAAAAATTCAATTAAACAGATCCAGCAGCAAATTTTGTCAGAATTAAACCCAATATCTATTTTTCTTCCTACTCGTTCTTTGCAACAGAATGGTTCAAATATTTCATTGTGGATTGGATTAAGTGTCTCACTAAAGTGAAATATACAAACAGCTCACTTAAATCCAATAGTGAGTATACTTCAGATGTAAGACAATGTCTTCAGAGTCATATCTTATTTTTACCCTTTAAACCCCCCAAAAGATCCTGTACTCCAGTTCAATTAAGGCATTCCAAAATAAATACTTAATAATACATTTAAAAAAAATATGCAGTTTGTAGCACTGTTGTTTTGCAGCAACAAAGTCCTTGGTTCAATTCCCAGGCCAGGGTATTTATGCATGGAGTTTGCATGTTCACCATGTGCATGCATGGGTTCTTTCCGGGTACCCCGGCTTCCTACCACTGTCAAAAAACATGACCGTTAATTAACATCTCTAAATTGTGTGCATGGTTGTATGTCTCTGTGTTGCCCTGCAACAGAGACCTGTGTACAGGGTGTACTCAGCCTCTCACAGATAGACTGCCAGAGATAGGTACAGCAATGGAATAAGCGGGAGAAGATGGATAGATAGATAGAAAATACTTTAACTGAAAATATACACATGCTTTTTAGTAGCATAAAAACACCTTCTGTGTCATTCACTCAGGGATCTGAGTCAAAACAAGCTCGTCATAAGAACAAGCAGCTCTGACTAGCCCACATTGCGGCTGTGATTAAAGTTAATACAGATCAAGGCTGTACTCACAAAACGAGAGCTGGATGCCTTCTGCAGCTGACTTGCCTGAAAAACACATGACTTTAAGAATCACTGCAGAAAATTATCGTATTTAGAGCAGAAACCAAGAGTATGGCTTACGGTGCGAGCAGAGGAGGCCAGTTTGTCTCCACCCTGGGAGAAACAGGTAGTCTTGATCATGAACATTCCAACCTCATGATTGGCGGGGGAGTCAGGCATCTCCAGCTGCAAGTACATCCGATACGCCTGGCCAAATGTCAGCGCCTACGACAAACCAGAAAATGATCAGAATGTATACATTTGGTTGCTTAAATGTCCATGCACTTTGTCACATATTGAAATCACAAGTGACACATATTGTATTGGGATTTTAAATTATTAAATAACCCAGAGTATCACAACAAGGCAATGTGGTTTTCAATTTTCATAATAACAAAAGGAAATCGAGGAAACTGTGTGGAGCTTTTATGTTCTATAGTGTTTTTTAGGACCAAAACACAGACATGAGTGTGGAATGTGCATAATGAAGAATTAATCATGAGAAGGAAATAAAAGAAGAAAAGCAGTACGGGGAAGAATTACAGAAAATAAAAGGCAATGTAACAGTAGAATTTAACAAGGAACCACCAGCAAAACTGAACTTCAATACTCAGGGAAGGGAGGAGAATGACATAGAAAGCAATAATCAGAGATCCTGTATACATACATGGTTCTTGCTCCTCATCAAAGAGACATTAGCCACAGGATAAGAGCACCAGAAAGATGATGGTGATTCACAGTCTGTCCTGTAATCAAATAAAGGTATTTCATAAAAAATGTGCCGTATTATGGGTCCTTTGCAGCTGCATTTTACCCACCTGTAATAATAGTACACCGGTGCAGAAAAAGCAGCTTTGGGCATGTAGGAGAAGTAGAAGGTCCCATATAAAAAAGCAGCGATCAAAAGGAGAAGAATCACAATGGAGAACACAGTTAAGCCCTGCAGGACTCTCTGACGTGCTCGTGAGATTCCCAGAATCACCGTTTGCTGGAGCCTTAGCAGAACCTGACCGATTATGACCAAAGGTTCTCCGACATCTTCCTCTGAGGCCAGATGGTTTTCCTGATCCATAAGATCTGAAATTAAAGAAATGCAGGGTAGCAGAGCAGGGAAACTAAAAAGAAAAACACTGACCCAATAAGCACATGATGACACTTGTGAAATATTTCAGAAATAAAGCTTACTCTCATAAAGCTTCACACAGAAATAATCAGTTACAAAGGAAGAGCAAAAGGCTTCTAAGAAATGAGATCACTGAAAACCACCGAGTCCAATCCAAGTCCCACTGTGAAGCTGCTTACATCAGATGACTCCAAACTGGGCCAAGAATCAGCCTCCAGTCCGACTTCACTGGATTTAAAGTTTATCCGTTTCACAAACAGAACTATCAAAAATTGCTGCACAGAAAACCAAGAACTTCATGATTAAATCAAGTGCTATAAACCTGTTTGAACAAGGAAGTTTTGATCTGATTTACAGAAGAGACTGCTAAGGTAGACCGCTTTCAAGCCTTGCAGTCATTTTCTCAAAGATAAAACTGAATGTTTGTGACTGAGTATGTTAAAGTTCATGGATCAGGGACTTTTAATGCAAGTTCTTGAATTTATCATTCTAATTAGACAGTTCTTATCTACAAAGGTAAAAATGAAGAGGAAAACAAAAAGTCACTGATAGCTCTTTTGAAATATAAAGCTATAAACCAGCAGGAATATGTTTTAAGTTGCCCTTTTTAAGATCAGCAACTCACCGCTGGTTTGTCTTGGCCGACTAAGCGCTGTTAGGAAACTTCTCCCCGAAGTCTCTCTGTGCAAAATGATCTTGGTGAAATGTAAAAACAACTCCCCTAAGCATCTTATCATCTGTCATTGGATGGAGTTTAGTCCAGCCCACATCTACAAAGCTGCTTAGAGCTCAAACAGCATTAAAAATAAATGTTATCTTTAAGCTTTGTTTGATTCTGTCAGTTTTCATTTAAATGTATCAGTTTTATAGATTTGAAGTTGTTGCCTTTATTTTGATTTACAATATGAAATAGTTTTATCTTAAGATCTTTGAATTTTCTTATAATAGTTGCTTTATTTGCTTCCCTTTATCTTATTTTTCTTTTAGTTTACTTTCTGTCTGTTTTGCTTCTCTGATTTTCTCTCATTACCATCTGACCACCTGTTCTGTTTCTTCTTCACCCAACTGCATTCAATCCACCAATTATTCTCTCAAAAAAAAAAACTGGTGAAAGGTGAATTCTACTGTGATTGTTCTCTGTTTCCCTTTGGAACTGTTATTGTTGCCCACAATCCTTTGCATGACAGGAAGTACAGTATATGCACAGTCCACCTCCGAGTTTAACAAAAATACATCATATTAGGGTTACCAATCTGTGAAAATTAAAGAAGGCTTACTTCTGGCCTAGGCATTGTCTTCCACCATATCGACATTATGAATTTATTTTCACCTTTCCTTGTCTGTGTGTGATTTGATTTGTAAACATTTAAATCAAACCTGAATTAAATCAAACACAGAATTTCTTTTCTTAGCATTGGACAGCTCTGTCTTTAATTTTTTTTTTTTTTTTAAGTGTCCTGTCTGGCGATGTGGCAATAAGAATAATTGTCTTGATGCCAAAAAGAGACCAACAGATTTTGCTTTCACAAGAGTGGAGCAGTACGGCTATCGCCACAGTGTTCCACTTGATTTATACATATAAATAGCTTTATTATAATTCATGCAGGGAGAATTACAGATTATATGGACACTGCACTGAGTTGTTTTATTTTATGGGTCAGAATTCTCGCTGCAGAGTTTTGCACAAATTGCAGTCAAGAAAGCTCCTTCTTGTTCAGACATGAAAACAAACTATTACAATAGTCTAAACGCAAAGAAACAAAAAGCATGAATTATAAGTTCCAGATCATGCCTCGAGACCATGTTCCTTAGTTTAGAGATTATCATTAGTTGAAAGAAGCTGTTTGGTTATATGGGGTTTTAAACGTGAGACGAGGATCTAAGATTCTATTCTGGATTTAACAGGACGCCAATGAAGAGAAGCTTGGATAGGAGAGATATGATCTATGTTTTTCATTTTCATCAGAATTGTGGATCAGCTGAAAACTTTAAACAGTAATTTATGGACTTCCTGATGGTGAAGAATTACAATAGTCCAGCCTTAAAGTAACAAATGCATGGACTAGTTTCTCAGCATCACCCCTGGACAGGATGGTTCTAATTTATGCAATATTCCAGAGATAAAAGAAGGAAATTTGAGAAACCAGCTCAACATGAGATTTGAATGACAGGTGCTGATCAAAAATACCATCAGGGTTTTATACTTTATTATCTTTTGTCTTTTTTATATTCCGATGAGGTGACTGACTGATATAAAGGATTAGTTTAATCAAAATGTATGGACCAATAAAGCCCAGTGCTAAATAAAGCTTGCTGTGAGGATGGGTGTCCTGTGTTCAGAAATGTGTTATTTCACTGCTGCATTATTGCGTTGCAACTGAATATTTTGTTGTGATATTTCTAAAAAAAAAAAAAAAAAGCAGTTTTCAGAAATGTTATGACATAGAAACCCAATCACAAACGTAGGCTTGTGGACACTGCATTGATAGCTGTTTGTAACATCCCCTTTGGCAAGTAATGCCACTTGAGTAGCAAGAAAAGAATAACTGTCCCTTTCTCGTGGGATTTTGGGGTTTCATTTTTCTAGGAAGACGAGTTCAGATTGTTACAATGTCTTCCTGCCACTGCTCTTCTCAGATTGACCTGTAGTTTCTGAGCGAACATTCAGGGCTAAATTTGGTCAAATCTTTCAGTGTAACTTTTGCCTTTTTACATGATCTGTCATTGTACCTGATCAACTGCAGGATAAACTGTCTATGTAACAGGTTAACATTTTGAATTACATAGACTAGAAGTTACAAGCTTTAGAGTCATCTTCTGTAGGAAATTGTGGCTCGGTGTGTAGAGTTGTTGTCTTGCAGTTAAAAGATTTTGAGCTTCAGTCGAGTTTCTTGCTAAATGTGCTGTTTAGCCTTTCAATAAGGCCTTTAAGTGCAGGTGCAGGGTGTGATTGGGGGAATGGTCAGTATGAGGATGAAAGCACTATTTAAAGTGGGTTTGTGGCCAAGCCTGCAGTTAAGCATATCTTACATGTGCTTCATAAGAATTGCTATAAGCTCTTAGTTTAAAACCCGTTTATGTGTTTCTTCATTCTTATCCCATTATTTCCATGTAAAGTAATTTGTGGTTTAGTGGCATTTCGATAAGTTGTGTGTTGTGTAAACAAAAGGTGCCAAACTGAGGTCAGTCAGAAGATGGGTCACCATAAGTTAAAACATCTTCACACCACTTAAATATGTGCCTTGATTCTGTACATCTCATAATTTAACTTATATTGTTATTTTTTCTTCTTCTTCTTGGTCCTCCTCTTAAATATTGGTGAAAGTGCAACGTTAAAGCCAGAATAAGGCTGGAGTTTCCCTTCCACAGAGCCACACAAAACACTGAGGCTTTTATGCACTATGATGGAGAATTACAATATAACAAGCTCCTCATTTAAGTGTTCTTTTATTAGCTGACACGTGTTTTTACATAAATAGAGATTTTAAATTGACTCTTGTTTTATATAAATAATTGATTGTATTGTTATGATTTCGCAAATAAAGTTTTGTTAAAAGTCAAAAGTCCTCTTAAATATAATGTATACATTTTTAAACATAGTCTACAAAATAAAAAGATACCTTTGATTTTTTGGGAAATGGACAGCACAAGACTGCAAATGTCTGAAACATAAGCCAACTTTAAGAAAAAAAGTATGAAACTCCCCTTAAAACCAGCATGAACTATTGATGAAGATAACTGTATAAGATTACTAAAAAGTCTAAAGCTTAAGAAGCAGAAAAAATAATAAATAGCAATGTTTCAAAATGTTTTTTTTTTGGGATTTGTTCCTCTCACCCACCCCCCAAATTAAATCTGGAACACAGGTGAACAAAGAAGTATTTTTTTCCTTTTTTCTGGAGGTGAGTGTTGTTTCCTACTTCCTTGTTTAACTTAACTAGTTTGCCAACCGCCATAAAACACTACAAGAAGAAGAAAAAAGGAAAGAGCCAAACTTCCCATTTGATCCCCTAGAATAAAGGACGATTGTCTCCGACCACTTGGGGGCGCTATACTCTTACCGAATAGCAACACCGCGCCAAACTCGTTTTCAACAAGAGAAGAAGACTGTAACCGGAAAAGGCTCCAGACCTCCTGTTGCATGTAGAAAACAGCTGAAAGGTAAACTGTCTGCATGATATTTTATTAATTTCAGGTTTTTCTCTTCATGTTAGTAATATTCAAACAAAGCTAATACTAAACGGGCTTTATTTGATATCGAATCCTATTTTTGTTTATGTAAGGACATTCCGGAAACGATTCTGTCTTTTTCTTTTTTTTATTTCTTGGAAACTAAATTTTCCAAAAACAAATATATATATTTATATATATATATATATATATATATGAAAATATACAAAAGGCAAAAGAAAAACAAACAAACAAAAAAAAAAACATAAAAAAACCCAACCAAATAGATCCCTCACTGATTTTATTATTCTGTTTAGGACTGAAACTCTTGCTGATGTATTTTCCACACAGCTTCATGTTGATTGATTGACTTTATTGATCTCACAGTGAAGAAATTTACAGTATATACAGTGCGTCCACATATAACAGCTTTTTTAATTTATTTTTTTTATAGTGGTATCATTATACAGAGTTATTGCATAGGGTGTTTACAGTTTACATGGGTATTTATATAGTTGGATATATATATATAGTTATTGAACTGGGTGTCAAACATAAATAGTATAAATTGCACATTATACATTGCACAAGCATCAGATAGAAATATGAACACTCTCTGTAGTGTAAAAATGAATCATGATGGAAATGGCAAAGTTATCTCATCTCTTAAGGTTTTCTAGGCTGGATTGTGCTAAATTGTCCTCTCTGGTTGCAGGATGTCCTGTAACGCCAGCGTTACTCGTCTCCATCTGTCCTCGCTGAGAGGGGCAGAAAAAGCCCCAGTCCACCTCATGCCCTGCGAGATCGAGCACAACGGGTTGGCCCAGGTCTCCCAGTATTTCACAGCTACGATTAAAGAGCACAAGACAGGTACAACAAACAGATTCTAGTCCACTGCTTGTCATTGATGATGCCCATCTACCAGGACAACTTAACGCTGCTCCTCATGTTTCTCCCTCATCTTACAGAGTTTAAAATAGTTTTTTTTTATGCAGTAAACCTGTAATTCTCCTTCCATTCCACAGTTATGCACCACTTTATGGTGCTCTCCTAATAAAATAGACTGAGGTTCCTGGTTATAACCAATGCATCTATCCACTTGCAGAGAAGACGGTGTCTTTCAGAGGACGTGGGTTAAAGGGACAGGAGATCAGCTGTCCTCAGGGTTACACAGGCCTGGTCCTGAAGGAAGTCGACCGCCATGGCTCTGACCAGCAGGTGAAGTAATAATAGACCCTGTACACTCCAGCTCCTACAAACAGATGGAAATGGACTGTCCAGGAAAGGAGTAATATCAGATACTAGCATAAGTGTTAAAGGGATTAATTCTCTGTTTATACATGTTGCATCTCAAGGACAGGACGGTTAAGGTGAGCTCAGTGTTCGACAAGCTGACCTACTGGAACCTAGAGACTCCTCCCACTTCAGATGATACCGTGGTGATGGCGATGGACTGGCCGGAGCTGGCTGAGGCTGTAAGTCGTTTATGGATTTGGTTGTAAAAGAACAATCCAGGGTGAAACAAGATAAAACAATATCAGTTCTACCTGGAAACAAGCTTCAGTGAAGTTCCAGAGCCAGTCCAAACAAACAGTGAAATAAACCTCTAATTGTTCAGAAATCTAGAATGATTAGAGGAGTTGTGGCTTGACAGGAAATGCTAAAATTGTTTCCAATAGAGAAAAAAAAAAATACACAGAAAACTTTAACTTCAATTTATCTCTAAAGAGTATGTTAGAATAGATACAAATGAGGATTAGGGTCACAAAGCAGGTAAAAATGTGTTTTCTTTCCTATTACAGTAGTAGTATAAACAATATAAAGTCAAAAATGTATTTCAAGAATAGAAAACACAAGATGTTTAAGAAAATATTCCCCAGTTCCATTTGGTTAGGAAGCTAAAATACGGAGGAAAAAAATGAATTATTCCTATATCCTCATCCAATCAGGAGGTTTTTAGGGCTTAAACAGAGTTACTTAAATCTTATGTAAAATTAATCTTTATTAGAATTATTTTTTTTTTAAATAAAGGTTCCATCTTGCTTAAAGCAGGCTGTGGCCGTGTCATCTTTTCTTTGTTTAAAGTTTTCTCTGCATTTGAATCAAAGTTTAAATTATGTTCTTGTTGTTACATACTTAATCCTAAAAAAGGTAAACATTGTTAAAAGCCTCACATTTTTTTTCCTGGGTGACCTTAATAATCTCTAGTAAATCAAACATCAGATAAGTCTGGACTCCATGAGTCAGATTCTGTATGATAATAAAAGTTATGAATGTGAATCAAACTTGTAATAAAGAATCAGGCTCCCTCAGATTGGTTATAAATGTGACAGGTTTAGAGAAACTACTTTACTTTAGAGAAACTGCCCCACAGCATGATGCAGCCACTGTCATGCTTTACATTTATTAGTTTTTGTATGAAAGGCTTGATTTGACTCCTCTGAACAGATATCTAGTTACTTTCAGCATGCGACCCTATCGTTTTCCCCATCTGATAAAGAAGTTCACAAACTGTCCACCTATGCATCTGCTGAGTTCAGCTGTGCTGCAGTACTGCTGGTTGGACCAGGGATTCTACATCAGGTTCGGGATTATGTCCTTTTTAAATGAGGGTGACAGAAACCTGGACACGAGGCATTTTCAGTGGAAAAAATGTTTGGGCTTTGATACAGCAGGCTAATATCAAGGCTTCTGGGAGGATTTTAAACACTGACTTGGTTGTGGTGCTGCCTGGTAAGATTAGCTGGGTTATAGGTGCATATAAGCGTATATTAAGGAGAGAAAATTCACATCTAAATTCGGGGCTGTGCCTCCTTTTGTTTTTAAAATCTAGTGAAATAAATGTATCCCAAACTTTTTAACATCCTAAGCCATGAGTGTGGATACAACTACTGACTGAACTGTCTCACACTTCTAGAAACGGTTTACTCGGGAATAAAAAAACTTTTCTAAGAGGATATGACTTCTGGCTGATGCTCATGTCTTCTCTCTTCACAGATCCATGGAACAGTTGAAGACTGAAACTTTCTCATTACATCATCCCAACTGAACACCCACATCGCTGCCTATAATCCAACGATAACCTGAGTAGTATTAACTGTCCCAAACAATAGTTTTTGTACGTGTTGTTTTGTAAATAAAAAGAAAAAACCCAATTACTCTGGGTAAAGGGAATTCTTTTGATTAGTAAAGCACAACCAAAGGTTCTTTGCTGCAGAACACCATTTATTCACAAGGTGACATTTGGATGCTGAACATCGGCACTCACGAAACCCTCGATCCACTAAGAACATCAGTTTAAATTATTTTTTATTACAGAAAGTGTCTCAAAACATGTAAAACCGTGCAGAACAATAAATTCCACCATCAGGCACATACAAAGACATTAAAGATAAGGCAAACATTAAGTGGATTATCTACCCTTCATCTGGGGTTCAACCCGACGGTGAACGAGCGCCAGAGGAGGAGGAAGTGAAGAACAGTTAGAAGTGTGTTGGTCCAATCAAAGTGCAGGTGTTCAGTGAATCCATCTCAACTTTAAAGGATTGTCTTGACTTTTAAGGGATGGTTTCTTACTCAAATGATGAAATGGAGGAAAAAATGCAGGTGATGCTTCAAAAACAGTTGAAAGGAAGAAGATATTAAACCTTTTATGTGACAGACTTTCAAACTTTGCTTTCAGCTGCATCCTGTCATCACGAAACGGCACAACACTGAAATGATCTCCATCTAAATCTGCTGGCAAATCGTCATAGCAACAGGACACAAATATGCATTACAACTTATATAGGAACTAATTTGACTGCTTTTCGCTCGCTGTGGTAAAGACTTGCTGTATAATGTTACAATGCAGTACCAAGCTGAATTCACTATGACTAACATTCAATGCAACAAACTTAAACTATAAAATAATCCTCATGTATTACAAAGAGTAGCAGAGAAGTAAAAGAAGTTGTTTTAATGACTATCACACCAATATGTCTACATTAGGCAATCTAAGACTAAAACAGTGCCTCATGTTTTGTATTTGAGCTTAATGAGAAAATTGGATGGTTTCAGGCGCCACAGCTGTCAGGAGCAGGGCGTTTTTGGTCTTTAAAAACTGGTTTTTACCTGTTTTAATCTTTTGAAAACCCTTTCTTAAATAAATTTTGGACAATGTACCAAACATTGACCTTAGTGCGGAAGTGGACCCTTTGGATGAGTTTGCTTGGTGTTTCAAACCTGAAAATACAAACTAAACAGTTAACTTGTTTTTATTTAAAGTTAGGACAACGCTGTCTGTGACAAAACATGAGTAAATTTATTCTTTAAAAATACCTCTACTTTTTTAGCTTTAATGCCAATTATACATTATTCCCCACCTCCTCTTAGTATTTTAAACAGTATTCCATATACGGTAGTTTACACAAGGGGGATACACACTGAATAATATTCACTTTCATCCTCTGTACAGTGCCTTATACACTGCCTGGCCAAAAAAAAAAGTCACTCTGGACCGACTTTACCTTTGATTATGGCACGCATTTGCTGTGGCATTCTTTCGATAAGCTTCAGCAATGTCAGAAGATTTATTTCCATCCGGTGTTGCATTAATTTTTCACCAAGATCTTGCATTGATGATGGTAGAGTCTACCGCTGCGCAAAGCCCTCTCTAGCACATCCAAAAGATTCTCAGTAAGGTTGAGGTCTGGACTCTGTGGTGGCCAATCCATGTGTGAAAATGATGTGTCATGCTCCCTGAACCAGTCTTTCACAATTTGAGCCCGATGAATCCTGGCATTGTCATCTTGGAATATGCCTGTGCCAACAGGGAACAAAAAGTCCATTGATGGAATAACCTGGTCATTCAGT
>NW_015150463.1:2432571-2450162 GCF_000732505.1 Cyprinodon variegatus
AGTAGGCACTAGGCATGGTGGGTGCATCACTTCACCTGCCTCTCTTCTTACCCTGATTCGCCCATCACTCTGCCACAGGGTAAATCTGGACTCAGACCACATGACCTTCTTCCATTGCTCCACAGTCCAATCATTATGCTCCCTAGCAGATTGAAGCCTTTTTTTCCGGTTAGCCTCACTGATTAGTGGTTTTCTTATGGCTACACAGCTGTTCAGTCCTAATCCCTTGAGTTCCCTTTGCATTGTGCGTGTGGAAATGCTCTTACTTTCAGTATTAAACATAGCCCTGAGTTCTACTGCTGTTTTTCTTTGATTTGATCTCACCACACGTTTAAGTGATCGCCGATCACGATCATTCGGGATTTTTTTCCGGCCACATTTCTTCCTTGAAGATGATGGGTCCCCACTATCCTTCCAGTTTTTAATAATGCATTGGACAGTTCTTAACCCAAATTTAGTAGTTTCTGCAATCTCTTTAGATGTTTTCTCAAACAGAATAACATCTTTTCCACGACCATGGAAATGTGTCTTTCGACATGGTTGTTTAGGAAATGAGAAGCAAGTCATTGCATCAGTTGGGGTTAAATAACTTGTTGCCAGCTGAAAGATAATCGCCCATGCAGTAATTATCCAATAGGAAGCTCGTACCTATTTGCTTAGTTGAATCCAGGTGGTGACTTTTTTTTTTGGCCAGGCAGTGTAGAAGTATTCATAACCTTTGACCTGAAAGTCGCTTTTTTAAAGGTCCTATAATCATGGAACATTCAAATTTTGGGGTATCTTAACGCTTGTAACGTAACTAGAGCTGTAAAGGCAGCTCTGGTTGACATTAGAAAACGAAACAAAAATATTGTTGCACGTTCTAAAACTTCTAAAATTTCACAAAATAAATAAATAAAAGGGTTATTTAAAAATCAGAACTGAAGAGTTTTGAGCTCCCCCACTGAGAGAGGAGTGTGTTAGCTGTGAGGAGGGGGCTGCGGCAGAGGGGGTCCCTCTGTGTCCGCCTTGCTGCGTTTAGCGGGCAGCGTCTGGTCATGAGCCTTCCGGATGTGTCGGTATAAATCCCCAGACTGCGTGTAGCTCCTGTAGCAATAACGGCACTCATACGGACGCTCGCGCGTGTGCACGATGGCGTGGCGTCTCAGAGTGTACGTGCAGGAAAAAGTCTTCCCGCACACTCCGCATGTCGGCACGTCTTCCACAAAGTTGCCCATGGAGTCCTGGAGTTCTTGGAAGTAGGCGGGGGGGTCATGATGTTGCTGAGACGAGGACGGAGGAATGAGGGAGGCCGCGTCCTGGGAAGAAGGTCCGGCACCTGAAGACGAGGATGAAGGAGAAAGGGGGAAGGAGTAGTCGTTGGAATGAGGGGTTATCTGTAGGAGTCCCTGTGAATGTGTGGAGACAAAGTGCGGACTGCTTAGCTCTTCCTCCTGGATGTCCTCCTCATACTCCTCTTCCACATCCATCACAGATTCTTTCTCTCCGATGTCCTCTTTCTCCTCAAACTCTTCGTCAGAAATAACAATCGCCTCCTCTTTGATTTTCAAGATCTCCTCAACCTCGCCTGTCCTTCCTCCCCCCAGAGGTCGTGTTCTAGCTACAACCGAAGCTCCTGCTTCGTCCTCAGGATGCTGAAGAGTTTGCAGTCGGGGAGCAGCCTGAAGCTCTGAGCTCTGGAGAGTTACGGCACTCTGAATTCTGATCTGCATCGGTGTCTGTTCAGGTGCCGAGTGTCTGGAGTTTGTTTGGACGTGTTTGGTGGGGGCTTGGATAGACCTGACCGTCTGCTGATCTCTGTTTCTGTGATCATTCTCTGAGAGGTGTTCACCAGACGGTCTAAGAGGGTCTGGGTGGGCGCTGACAGAAAGACGGGATTTTGACAGGCTGAGAGACACCACAGGACGACCATCCGACTGTCTGAATGTGATCAGGGAGGAGGAAGAGGGGGAAGGCTGCTGGATGGCACTGTAGCTGGATACAAACAGATAAACAGATTCAGACTCAGTTATAAAGAAGAATCTCAATTAAGAACTAAGAACCAACTAAGAACTCCAGTAAACTCTGGTAACACATTAAAAGAATAAATCTTTATGTAGATGTTGACAATTATCAATCTGAATTTGGAAACTTGCAGTTTTATAAAGATCTCTGAGGTCCGGACCAACATACTCTGACAAGAAACAGACTCATCTTTACAGTGAGTAAAGCTTGACTCAATAACAGTGCTGTTAAAAAACACTAAACACATACAGCAGGATGCTGTAGACTGTTTAAAATTCCAACTTAATCTCTTTTGGTTTGTTAAAAACACCTTTTTCCTGTTGTGGCGACATTCTCTCTCCTGCACAGAGAGATGTTACCTCTGAAAGACATACATTACTGAGAGCATTTAAAAACAATACCTACGCTTAGTTGCAGAGAATGTCCCCTAAACCGTGGTTATTCAGATATTCAAAATCTGTTTACAATTAAAGGGTCACATATACCAAGTGTTTGATCAGATTAAATCATTTACAGCGGGACCTCTCTCATTATTCTAAGTAAGAGAATTTGCACGATCAGTGGCTGACTAAATACTTTTTGGCCCCACTGTAAGCATGCGTTGAACTTCTAGTGTTCTGATGTTGTACAAATGAGCAGTGGTGATTATTTTACTCTAAAGGTCTGAATGGGTGTGCAGATGGTGGCCAGTCGGAATGTTGATCGACAAAAACAATGCTCTGTTTTTGTTCCGAATCAGATCAGAATCAGTTTGACATGTTTGCGTGAAACATATTTGATCCGATCAGATTTTCAGTCCGATATGTGTCCATGTAAACATAACCGATCCAAATCGTCCCAATGGGACAGAACTTTTATTCTGAAAGAGAGATGGATTTAAAAAAAAAAAGATCTCCACTTCGCTTGTGTGCAATATAAGAGCGACATTTTTTTCCAGAAAATTAGACAGTTCCACACATGCTTAAATGATTTAATCTGATTCAAAGCTTGGTACATCGATACACATGTCATGATTGGATCAATTATTTTGTGTCTATGTAAGCAGGGATTTGGAATTTGCAGTTATAAACAAAACTAAAGCCACAGAAGCAGCCTGGACTCCCTGCAACAAAATGCATATTTCTTTGTTATTATTCACTGAACTGACACTTCACATAATAATTCCTGTTTTATTTAAATACTTTTTTCTATTGTAAGCTTAAAACAAGTAAAATAGTTATTAGTTTGATTTAAATCAGCTTCAAATTGATAAAAACAACCAACCAACAATAGAGTTTTACCTGTATGTTTCTGTGGTGCTACATGGACTGCAAAGAGAAGATCCTTCGTTTTGACTCCCTGGGCTCATCTTAGTCAGGCCTGCAGGGAGGAGGGCAGAAATGTTGGTCTGGGTCTGCACCAGCTCCCTGGATGGAGGCAGAGAAGTGATGTCCATGCCTGGTTGAGTAGTATCAGCGAGGTCAGGGCTCAGAGGAGTTTGTGTCTTAGATGAACCTCCACCACTCCTCTGCTGAGACTTCACACCCTCCACCGGACTCCTGTCTGCCACTTCTAAGACTGAGGAGGAAAGAGGTGCAGCTGTGCTCACTGGATTTGTGTGGTCTGCAACCATGGCTACCACAGGCTCAGTTGCATGCTCTCCTTCTGCCTCTGGTAGCCTCCTCTCTTCAGAGCGCGTGCTGTCCGCCTCAGCCAGAGGCCCTCGTCTCTGCAGTCGCCTCTTACACACTCTTACAACCTCGTTCATATGCAAAAAGCTCGCTGCTGCCAAGATGTCCTCCACAGGAGGAGACTCTTCCAGATGCAAAACACCTTCGTAGACAAAGTCCAACAGCAAGCCAAACGCAGCAGATGTGACAATATCATTGTCAAGTGTCACGCAGCTGCTGGTGCTGCTCCCTGCAGGGGAGTCCGAGTAGAACATGTGAAAGAACGGGGAGCATGAGGCCAAAACCGCCCGGTGAGCCAGGAAACGGGATGAGCCCACTTGTACAGTGCAATCACAGAGAAAGCCCCGCTGCCGCTGGGAACGCAGCGCCGACAGCAGCTGCTGGGAATGCTGGGGAAATTCCATGACCTGAGGGACAGACACAGATCCAGAATGAAACGCTACAGGGATATTTCACATATGAGATACAGGATTCATGCAAGAAATTTTTATTTCCTCATTTTCTCCTCCAATGTGGCTCTTTTCCTTTGGTATCTGATGTGATGGGACTTCATTAATCAATCCAGAACATGCAACAGATTCTTGATTTTAAATGAGGCTTGGAAAATTTGGAAGCCATGTAAACATTTTAAAGCTGTTATTCTACTTAAAATATTCTTGAACTGTTTTTTCTTTGAAGCAGATTATATCATCTTATTAAAAGGGAAGTGTTTTGCAAAACATAACATCAATATGAAAGGCTGGACGCAGCAGAAGTTGCACAAGGAACTACATCAGCAGGCTAACCTTCTTCTCTGTGCATTCTGATATGTAGTCTAGTTAACCTTACCTGGGTGTGCCACAGTGTTGCTAGACTGTGTGTTTTGTTTTAAGTGCTTAATGTTACTATCTAATTTAACATTGTATACATATAGTAGCAAAATCAAGTAGCAACTGTTGAATACAAGTTTAAAACTCACGATGAGGACAGTTATAAGTTTCCTTTTTCGAGCTCTTGCTCTGACAGCCTGATCTCCAGAGTGCTGCTTTACGTTACCGTATCCCCCTCTCCATGGCAACCAGACTGGATTTCTGAGTCCAAAGCCAAGAACCGAACCTTTTCGTAAAACAACATACATTAACAGCTAGAAAACGAATTAAGGAAAGCTACAACATCGTATAAAACCCATAAAACACAGATTTCTTCACATATTATGCAAGCAAAAGGGGGGAAAAAAGGCATTAGCTCAATGACGCTATCACTAGTTAGCAAGTTAGCTCAACGTCTGTGAAATTATGTACACCTGGAACTTTGAAGCCGACAAGTTTCAGACCCAAAGAAATGTTTAAACGTATCTTACAGATCTCGAAATTAATGTTATCGTAAATGGTAGATTATTTTTACCTGCTTTCACTGTTATGTTTCCCAACAAGAGGGTTCTTCTTCTTCTTTTCTATTATGGCGGATTGCAAGCAACTTTAAGCTGCATGCTGCCACCTACCGTACATGACTGTGTAGCAACATTACTTTACATCAAATTCTATTTTTTAATTTTCTGTGGATAAATAAACAATGCTTTCCTTAATATTTCCTTCATTTCCCAATATCCCTTTAAGACTCCATTCTTGGCCTGACTTTCCAACCATCCTTCTCAATTTCTCCCTTTCATGTTCATAAGTTTTACAGTTGATCAGTACATGTTCCACATTTTCTTTTTCTCCACATCCTTCACATTTATCATTATGTTTCCTTCCTATTAAATATAAATTTTCATTTAAATAGGTATGACCCACTCTTACTCTGATGATTATTACTACTTCCCTTTTTTTTTTCTCTAATTAATGATTCTATTTAATACTGATGTTTATACCTTATATAACCCTCTTCCTTTCTTATACTCATTTTACCTCTTTTTCCATTTATTTACTCTTAATAAGTGATTTCCCTTCCCCTTTCCCAAAAGGAATTGTAATGGTTATTGTTCCCTCTAAAGCCCTTTTTTGCTAATATATCTGCTTTTTCATTGCCTTTTACACCTTCATGTGCTGGAATCCAACATAACCAAATATCAATGCCACCCCTATATAATATATATATAATCTAAATAGACTGTGCTTGATTTCTAATACTAAATCTTTTCTATAATTTCCTTCTCCCTGAATCATTTCTAAAACTGCTTTGGAATCTGTACAAACCACCACCCTGTCTGGTCTAACCTCCTCTACCCACCGTAAGCTTAGTATAATTGCCACAATTTCTGATTTTCTTTTAGAAATGTATATCTTAAACTCTGGTATATATATATATATATATTGCTATTCCCACACATCCTTTTAAATTCTTAAAACCATATGAATATATTTTAAGGTAGTTATAATATCAGTTTCTTAAATATATATCACTCTTTATCCCTATTTCATTTAAATTCCAATAATTTTTCATTTTAAGAAGTCTCGTGTCTACATTTATCTCAGGGAATAGCCAAGGAGGAATAACACTAAACAGCAGGGTCCTTGGACAAAATTCAGAAACCAAAAGCAAAAAGTTTGTTAAATCACCTCTCCAATTTAATTCAGCCCTCCCTCGATACAAATAAAAAAATAATGCTTACTTGGCTTTTTTTGTGTTTGTGTGTGTTTTATATTTTCTATTATTTTTATTTATTCATTTATCATTCATAATTCTGTTATATTCGACATATGTAATTATAGAGATATCCTTGGATTTCGATTTTTTTTCTCTCTTTCTGAAGTGCATAAACTACTAAGGTCGATGTTTGGTACATTGCCCAAAATTAATTTAAGAAAGGGTTTTCAAAAGATTAAAACAGGTAAAAACCAGTTTTAAAGACCAAAAACGCCCTGCTCCTGACAGCTGTGGCGCCTGAAACCAGGCACTGTTTTAGTCTTATATTGCCTAATGTAGACATTAAAACGACTTCTTTTACTTCTCTGCTACTCTTTGTAATACATGAGGATTATTTTATAGTTTAAGTTTGTTGCATTGAATGTTAGTCATAGTGAATTCAGCTTAGTACTGCATTGTAACATTATACAGCAAGTCTTTACCACAGCGAGCGAAAAGCAGTCAAATTATTTCCTATATAAGTTGTAATGCATATTTGTGTCCTGTTGCTATGACGATTTGCCATAAACTAAACATCTGTTTACCTCGAAACTTGAAAGAAAAGAAAAAAATATTAAGAAAAGTGTTAGGAGGTATGATTGACTATATGTTCTGTTTTATCATACTGTATTGTTTGAATTTGTCATCGTTACTGTTCCAAATAAAGTTATAAAAAATAAACAGCAGGTTTGCGTTTCTTTCTCTACGGTGCTAGTTTGCAGCTTCCTGAGATGTCGCCACCTACCGGCTGAGGTAAGAAAAAAACAGGAAGTGAGAATAAGAACACGAGCAGAAGCAGAAGGGTCGCTGCACTTATGAGCTGTTTGAATGGAGGCGACTGTTTGTTAGGTATTAATGAATAGACCTAATAGGCTACATAACTTAATGAAGCACAAAATGTGCCAAAGCTAATTGTAGATAAATTCCTTTAATGACTCAATCCTCAAGCGCAAACCCTGATCCACCTTTATTTTAATGGACAGAGGAAGAGGAAGAAGAGGTAAAGAAGAGGTGAGAACAATATTAACTGAATAAGTTATTCAGCTTGTTGCCTTTCTAATTGTTGGATTATAAGATGTTTAACTATGATTATCAGGATGCATGGGAGGTTTTACACTGTTAAGTCTAAATATAAATCCAGGCTATAATTAGGATGGAAGAAGGTTGAGTGTGTATTAGATGATCCCTTCTTTCCCAGCAGGACAGAGATGTCCGTCTGTCCAAATCAATGTCTTATGTGCTTCGTCATGGAGCTGCAAAGATGGGGCTTCAACTGGCCACAGGTGAGCTCATACTTGCTGTTTTCTACACAAATGTGTATACAAAACTTCCAACAAATGGCCATTATAATAACGCTTAAATTTTCCTCTTATATTGTCACTATGTAAAAGGTGACAATTTAATTCAATATATGTCAAGATGGTGTTCTCGATATGAAGACGTTAGCGGAGACTTTGCTGCATGTAAACAGTTTAAAAATAGCAAGTAGATTTATTCAGACTAAACATTAAATGTGTGACCAGATTCCCTAACGGCTCTTATCTCCACAGATGGTTTCCTGTACGTGAAGGACCTCTTGGCTCACCCCCAGTTTCACATGTACACATCAGAAGACATCGAAAGAGTCGTTGCTACAAACGAAAAGCAACGCTTTAAGCTCCGCTCCCACCCAGACGATGGCCGGCTGCAGATTAGAGCCAATCAGGGACATTCTGTACAGGCAGGCAAAACCGATACAACAAATGGGTTTTTAATCCAACTGGTTCTAGATTCAGGCAAACCTGAAATGAACGGTCCAATTCAGATGCTGTTACAAACAGTTAAACTCAATGTAAACTTTCTTTGATTAAAAATAACCTAAGGAAGCTTAGCTTTCTCATTCTGACTAAGCATGTGGTGACAGTGGGGGGAAACGCCTATCTTTAAACTGGAGGGATGATAGTCTAGTTTTCAAAACTAGCTGAGAGGTAGAAGTACTTTGATGGGAAGAGAAGACAAAGATAATGGCAGTAGGAGTTCTGTTAATGAATCATGGGGAGAGACATAGCCAAACACACTGAGCCAGAAAGATACTCTATGGGGCAGAAATTTCAAAAATGTCATTCGTATAAAGAACAAGTATCCTCACACCCCTGATTGTAATAAATTATCTGCAACATTCTACTTAATTTATGTGCAATTTTATTAATTCTTAACAAGTTTCACTTTATATAAGCTAATCTTTCCTTGAGGTCAGTTGCAAAATGTGTCCTTTAATGACCTGAGATATCATCTCCTTTTGCCTAGATGTGTAGAAAATTTCAAAATAATTTACATAAGAGTTTGATTTTTTTTTTTTACTGCATTTAAGAAACTGCCTTTCTGTAAACTACCTTTATATATCTGGGAACAGGTAATGGATCTGGAGCTAAAACCAGTCCTAGCTGGTTCTCTGGACTGCCCCACTGAAGCCGTTCATGGCTCCTATCTCCGCAACTGGGTGTCCATTCAACAACATGGTCTGAGCCGCATGAATAGGACTCACATTCACCTGGCGCCTGGCCTTCCAGGGGAAGATGGCGTCATAAGCGGTATTCTTTCTGTTTGAATCTGAAAGGAAAAGTCTGTTAGCTAAACCTCCTAGAATGGCCTTATATCTTTTCCCACCAGGCATGCGGAAAAACTGTGATCTGGCTGTGTTTATTGATGTCCCCAGAGCACTGGCTGGTAAGATGAGCTTCTAATGTCCAACACTCTGCATCTGTGTTTAAAGAAACTGACCTTTTTAACAGTGATTTTATTTGTGTGTTTCCGATTCATACAGATGGTATCGAGTTCTTCTGGTCAGAGAATAACGTGTTGCTGACTCCAGGTGATTCTGAGGGTAAACTCCTTCCCAAATACTTCACACGAGCCCTGAGACTCAGGCCTACAAGTACGAAAAACTAAACACACAAATTCTTATTAAGAAACCAGACGAAGTTCCAGTGTTAAGTCATTTAATTTTCCCACTGTTTCTTTTTCAGGGAGCGTCCTTCCCCTGCAGTAAAGGCTGCAGAGCTTGAAACTAGATCTTCTAACCAAGCACAAGCCCACTTTTGCTATATTTTGTTCTTGGTCTCCATGGTTACACCAGTTTTGCTGCTCTTTGTAATGACACTATGGTGCACATGAGAAACCTTTATTTATTTTCATTATAAACACTACAGTGCCATGGTTAATAATTCATGTTGCATTAGCTTTTTCATATTACAAATGACAAATTCTAATATATTGTACTTGGGTTTAATGTGAGAAAGCAAAGAAGCCAATCAGAATCAGACATACTTTAATAATCCCAGAGGGAAATTAGTTATTATGAGGTGGAGGGTATATAGTATATATATATTTTTATTGCAAATAATCAGAAAGATGTGGCATGTATCTGTATTCAGCCTTTAACACCCCTAAAGTAAATCAATTCTACCTATGCCCTTTAGATGTGGCAGAAATCTTGCCTTTGTGAAAGAGAAGCAGGAAGAGAGTCTTTGTTGAAACAGCAAACGCACAAAATAATTAACTCCAGACTTACAAGACGAAAGTTTTGAGTTACATATATAAAATAGTAGCTCATGATGCACGGTGGTGGCAGCATAGGCTGTGGGAAAGCTTTGTTCAGCAGGGAGAAGAAACCTGGTTATCTATGATAAGGATGGAGGGAGTAAGAAAACAAAGAATATTGTTAAAGGCTGCAAAAGATTTGATATTAGGGCGGATGTTAACGATCTATAGGACAGTGACCTTAAACATGCAGCCAAGGAATGGACTGGATCTCATATTAATGGTGAAGAAGGTTCTAGTCAAAGCTCTGACCCGAATCAAGTTGGTCATCTGCCGGAAGACAGAGGAGAATCCAAGGTTTTTTTACCCAGTCTGACTGAGCTGTAGCTGTTTTTTTTGTTGTTGTTTTAAAGGAGAATTGGCAAATATTTCCGTCTGTTGATATGCAACTCAGGTAAAGGCATAACCCCAAAAGACTTGTAGCTGAAATTGTAGCAAATGGTATCAGATGCTAATTGGAAGACAGTAGTGTCTAACATGTTGAAAACCGTGTGTCATTTTACTTCCACATCACTATTATGAGAAATTTGTGTTGACCTATCACATAAAATCTCACTGTAATAAATCAAGACCATTTCTAATAACAAAGGAAGTATTAGCATGTTGCCGAGGTCAGCGGCAAATAAACCAGAAGAAACAAATTATGTATTTTAATCATCTGTAAATAAAGAGTTAACTTTCTGTGTTTTTGAGTGGTCTCTACATTTGAATCACAGCAGACACTGGAGAACCTTAATAGTTTCTTGTACAATTATAGAAACATGCATACATGTGTGAGATATTTGTTTAGGAGACATCATAAACTTATCTATATTGCTGTGTCCCCCAGGAGAGAAAACCTGAATCACTTGCTTTTGTCCTCAATATTATTATTAGTGGGAAAAGCTAATACAGGTTTCTTTGTTGGGACAATACAGTCAGTTCAATAAATTAGAATATTATTGAAAACTTAATTTTTATTAGTAACTCAAATAACTGAGACAAATCTTAAAGAATAATTAACTCAGCAATGTTTTATTTATACTAACTATGATGATTTCCACTTATAGGCAACAAAAGTATGACATTTAAGCTTAGAATATTCTATCAGACCAATAAAGAGAAAACATGATTAAAACATAAATGAGGCTTTAATGAAACATGTTTTATACCAGTTTATAAGTTGGAATTTTCAGACTGGAGACATACTTAAAGTGTAACTCACCCCAAAATACAATTTTTTCCATTCAAAATGAATAACTGTGCCCTATGGGGTGCTGTATTAATGTCACTGTTAATGTTTTTACATTTTCAAGTGAGATTTTATTACTTCGGCAATTTCCATCTGAAAACCGCCTTTGTGCTGCAACAATGATTGAATGGTGGCTTTTGCAGTTAACATTCGGTTCAAACGGTACATGCAGCACAGGCCTATGTCATAGGTACAGGCATCCTCTCCCTGCCCTGGGATACAAAAGGAACTCATTGAGACGCACGGCTCCATAACGAGTCACGCCTTCCTCCTTTACCTCAGCAGAACCTGGCAGCACCTGTTCTAAGCATGGTGCAGTGAGTGCTGTCTGAACTGATAGGGCTCTGGCTCACTGGGCTCTATAAAGCCTCCCTCGATCACAGGGGAATGGAGCATGAAGCTGATGAAGCTCCCCACACTTAACCTGACCCCTCATGGTTTCTCTGCACTGACCACTTTGGTGGCTTTTTTTCAAAACCTAACTCTTAGTGAGGTTATGGTATTAAATCAGGATGAGTTCCACTTCAATGACTATGACTCTTTAGCCCAGGCATCCCCAAAGTTGGTCCTGGAGGGCCGCTGTCCTGCAGGTTTTAGAGGTTTCTCCGCTTTAGAACAGCTGATTCTGATGATTGCATATCAGCAAAAGCCTGTTAATCAACTGTCAATGTAAATCAGCTGTGCTGGAGCAGGGAAACCTCTAAAACCTACAGGACAGCGGCCCTCAAGGACCAACTTTGGGGATGCCTGCTTTAGCCTCTGCAGATTCAGTATTAATACATGTCTTTCCAGAACAAAGCTGATTACAAATAATGATTGATGACTTGTGGTTTTGGAGCCTCTATAATTTGAACCAGCAGTGGTTTATCACATAGGAGCTGACATGTGGATGTCTGATGGATATTACAATCCATCAGTTTGGATAGAAGGTGGTAGGACTGAGAGCGAGGGGCCAGGCTGGATCCTCTCTTAAAAAAAAATAAAAAATTGAAAGTCAGTCTTTGTGTTTCAGTATTATAGAGCTTCATGGCCTCCGGTCAGCTTATGGAAGAGCTCCTCATTGAGCGTTTCGCTCTTCTCACGGCTGCGTGTGGACATGAAGATGTAGCCTCCGATGAACTCGTGAACGATTTTACAGTCGGCGGTGATGCATCCGAAGGCGATGTTCACGTTCCCTTCAAACTCGATGGCCACCTGGACAGAAAGTTACCCAGAAGGAAACATTAGTTTGGGAAAGAGAATCACTTGTAGGGAAAACCAAAACCTTGCAAATAAGATTTGAGGTTTTTGCCGAGAGTTGTTAAAACATTAAACACATGCTTAGAAATGAGAAAATAAAACCCTTTAGTTGCAGTTTATATTATTCCAGCAGATTTTTTCTGAGGGGAGATTGATGAATGCATGAGTGTGACCTGTTTTATGTCCCAGTTCACGTTCCACTGCTTCATGTTGTTGTATCGCCAGGTCTTCACCACATCGCCCACTCCCAAATCGATACGGATCAGGCGGTTGGGCGCTATGCCCAGAACCTCATCCTTTCTGCTTCCTTTAAACCTATTGGGCAGAAAGCATGTATAAATACATGTGAACACAATTTCCGCCGTTCTTGTGCCTTTATGCCTATCTTTTTGAATGGTTCTGTTATTATTATTATTGCCTTTTATCACATAAATGACTGATTTTACCAGAAAGATGGTTCTCGTTAACTATTGTTAACTATTCATACGCCAAATAGATGCATATAAATCATTATCAGAGGAACGTTAATTGTAGCATTTTTTATTGCAGATAAAAATCAAAATCTTCTCAGCAACACCAGTGGAAAAAAAACAAAATAAAAAGCCCAGACAAGGAGACTAAGACCTCACTCTATTTACACCACAGTTTAACAAAGGACAGTATAAAATTATCAAGATCGTTTCAAAACAGGTAAGCAAGAGTTTCTACCTCTGCTGCTGAAATGTTAAAACAGATATTAGTTAAAGTAAGGTTATATATAACCTTACTTTTTTAATATATAAGGTTATATATAACTTTTACTAAAATTTTGATAAATGTAGTTTAGCCCAAAATTATAATTATTAGTATCCCAGGTTTGAAAAATGTTCACTTTTTTCAGTTTTGAAGTTTATTTCTGATAGAGAAGTTCAAAATCTCATAAAGATGGAAAAAACTGGTTAAAAGGACTGACCGTTTAGAAAAAAAAAATACAGTTTTAAAATTTTTATTTAATAAAGAAATGGAATAACGAAGTAATTTAAAACTATTTTGTTGACTGGCTTTTTCCTGTCATAGAACATCAAAAACTAGTATTTTCTATTATGCATCTCTGTTGATCAGCTCCAAGCCTTTTTGTTGGAATGCCTCCTTAAAATCACCCTAATCTTTAGCTCCCTCTTAGATTTTCTTTCAGATTCAAGTCAGGAATCTACTTCAGCTAAGAAAAAATGTATCTTATGAAGTCAGAGGAAAAATTTTGGTAAAATAAAGAGACCCCCCCATTAGACATTTAAGCAGAGGTCTAGATCTGAGAAGCAGGTTACCACGGTGAACTGTTCAGCTGTAAGCGATCTCTAAATGATGCATGATGCATGAGTAAAGCTCATGCATCTAGTCTCTGTGGAGATGCATCCACACTTAGACTAGCTGCACACATTCAAATAAAAAAAACTACTGGAAACACTTAACATTCAAACTTGAGATGCATAGACTTTATTAATAACATTGGAAGCTAAGTCACTCCCTTGCATAGGAGTGTATCCTGTTAATAAAAATTATTGTGGGGCTCCTTTGCCTTCCTACTTTTCTTGCTTTGTACAAATACTAAAAGCCTCAGAACTGAATGCTGTGACCACTTTGCATTATTAAAGTGCTAAAATCTATGCTCTTGTAATCTTTAAACTGTTTTACAGTGAATTCACTGCTGGTACTAAAAGGACTGGACTAGGGTGTTATAACTTTTAAAGCGCCATTTTACAACCAAAACTCGATGTAATGATCTCGGTACTAATGCTGCACTGCAAAAAATTTAATTCTAAATAAGTCATTGTTTTCTTAAAGTGCATTTTGTCTTGAATTGAGGAGGTGAGACACTTTGCAAATGGAACAAGACAATTTACATTAGAAATAAGAAAAAAAAACATCTGCATTGTCTTATTTAAAGTGCATATTATCNACTATATAACCAGCCATTGGACCAGTCATCAGGGCCAGATTATCTCCTACCATCCTGGTAAAACTAATCCAGCATCATCCTGTTTGCCTGCCTACATGTCTATCTGCTACGTGACCTGTTCTGCCTTCTGCTATAGAGCCTGACTCTGTTCTGACTTTGCCTGCCTGCCCAGAGATCTAATCTGTTCTGCCTCTGGACCTCCGAATCTGCCTGGCCTGGACTGCCTGCCTTCATGTCCGACCTTTTCTGCCTTCCTCTCTCTGGATCACTAACCCGACAAAACCCCACACAACCTGCAGGCCTATCTGCCTGTCGCCTAACAGCCTGCTCCTCTCACGCCTTGCCAATCCCCGGACCTCTAAGCTCCAGCACTGCTCGCCAAACACGTTTCTGAAATAAACTGAATTCAAACATCACTGACCTGTCTTGGTTGGATTTTGGGTCCTGCCTCTGTTCCTCACACTTATTGTGTAAAGAATTTCATTCATTTCAGGCTTATTAGATTGTACCAAATATTTTTTTTCTGTTCTCCTCCCTAACATGGGGAATCACATTGTTATTAATCTGCTCCTCCACACATTCAATGACATCCCTATGATAGCAGCATTACTCTAATAAGAGCAATGGTAAAGAGATAAGGTCAGCAGATCTGCAGAACTACAATTAACCACACTCACTTCAGCATCTCATTAATAGAACTTTTGTCTTTTTTTAAACCTTGTTATATATTAACATCAGTAATAAAATGTTCATCACTTAACAGAAATCAAAGCTTTTACACACAAACCCACAGCTTTTCAGCAAAGGCTCATTTCAGTTTCACATTCAATCTTTACTTTTCTAAGTAGCAGCCAGCTGTGCTGCAAGGCTAGCACTAGTCCCTTTTGAGCTTATACCTGAGAAAAGGAAAATAACTGTTTTTTCAGCTTCTTCCAGCTTTGCTACTAGTAGGATCTCATATTCAGGGATTATGGGTAGTGACGTTGCTACAGTGATTTTCATATCGGCTGCGTTCTGCTGCATCAGATCCATTAAAACTTTACCTGACAACCACATATGAGAGTCCAAAATCAGGCAGGGCCTGCCAGATCTGCAGGAAGCGCATCAGTGCATCTGTCAGGGAGAGCTGAGCCACATTCTGGTAGGCATCCAGGATACGAGGGGTCAGCTGGAGGGGCAGGTAGAGGAAAACCTCTTTAGTTTAAAGGTAAAGACGCTTTAATATTTAGATTTATGCTTTTTAGAGAAATGCATTCCTGTTTTTTGACAAACACATTCAGTGGAGCAAACAGGAATAATAAATACTGTCTATCCTGTACTTGAGCAAACAGAGTTTCTTCCTCTACCTGTTTGGGTTTGTATTTCTTATGGTAGCGTGGTGACACCAAACTGTGAGTGTTGATGCTTTCATCGTTGGAAGCTGCATTATTACTAGAGCCAGAGTTGGTCTTCTGCATGGCCAGAAAGGAACGGATGCTCTGGATTTCACTCTGGAAGCTGCTGTCTGCCAGGCTCTTGCCTTTAGAGGCCAGCCGACACCCGGCCATCCACTGAGCGTATTGTTGCTCCTGCAAAACAAGCATTAGACACAGGAGGGGGGAGCTGATACAGGAACAGCTTTGGGGCAAAACTAAGATGAAAACAGTGATGTTTGGCCTCACGTTCTCACAGCGCAGATAGACCTCGTTCATGCCTTCAGGTGCAGGGATCAGCAGTCTGATTAGGAACTTCTGGGCTGCCACGTTAACGTCCGGAGCCACCTCACAGCCTGGCAGACGGACATTTAGCAAAGTCACACACTGTGTTTTAATAAGCAGCATTGGCTTAACGATGAACCTCTTTACCTACCACATTCTTTCTGGACAATTATTTAGTAGAATGACATATTTTCCTAATGTTTTCAGTACCTTTCAGGTTAATCTGTTGAATGGGTTCTCCAATGCTCTCCTCTTTGCTCTTGAAGTAGGAGATAGACGTATCCTGGAATTTGAACCAGTACTGCTTATATCCCTTCAGAGTTAGCCTCTTTGGCCTGAAGAACATGATCATATTGCTCAGTTCCATCCAAGACAGTCTTTTCTAAATGAAACCAAGTTTAACCAAAGTCATATGAGCATTTAGGAAAACAAATACATACCTGAAAATCTTCAAGTAGTCATTGAGTTCTGGCGCCGTCATGTTTTCCTGAATAACAGTTCATGACAGATGATTATCTACTCCGTGATGTTTTTTTTAAATGATTACAATCAAAACGCATAATTTTTGCAAGCTGTATAACATGTCAGTAGCTCAGAGATTAAGTTTTAAATTTAGCAGTAATTAGGATCATATATGCTGGATTTTGAATGAAAACTAAAGCTACCAGCAGGTCGGAGGCGGAGCTGCTCTCTCCCTCCATCTTAACCTCCAGGGACTGAAGGGCCGACTCCAGGTCGTCCAGGGCCGTGTTAGAAGTCAGCATCCGGGGCTCCGACAGGGACACCTTGTTGATGTGGTACTAGAATGGTTGACAGAAATATTAAAGCTGTGAGCTTAAAATCATGAGGCATGCTAGGTTTCTGTTTCTAAACATGAAGTGACGCAGAAGTAACAGGAACTTCTGGTGCAGTGATTTTATCCTATATATAAAAGCACTTCCAACAAATGCAAATGAAGTCAATTTATGAATCTGTAAATTTACCAGCGATAACCAGAAGTTATAATCCCTCGTCTGACTTCATTTGTCTCATGCATCTTTGTAATCCTTATACATTTGTTCTAGCATATTTCTCTTTAGAGCCTGCTGTATCCTTTTGAATCATTTTAAGCCTGAGCTTTTACTAAACCATTTATGTGTTCTTGATTTATGGGATTCTTTTTTAAATGTATTATATTATGAGTTTTTTTTTTCTTTTTCACCTCCTGGTTTTGATTCTAAATACTATGAAACACTAAAAAGTGTATCCTAGAGCCAATAAATGAGTCGTTTGGTAGCAAATCAATTCCAAAACATCAGACCTCAAAAGTTTTTTCACCCTTTAATGAAGGAGATTAGGCATTCTGAGTTTGTTTTTTGTTTTTTTTGTTTGTTTTGTTTGGTGCACTACATGATATAGTGACAGGGCAGGGCCACAATATGCTCAGGCCTAAATCGTCTCTGGGCCACGCTACTCTGCCAGCTCTTCCTCCTGTCCAGTAACAAGTGAATAAAGGCCATGCAACCTTTTACTTATTTCCTCCTTGATCTAATTCCATTTCCTTTATTTTGATGAAGCTTTAATTTGGAAATGCATTCTCCAATAAATGACTTTTAAATTTAAAACTGAATGCAGAATGTGTTAAAGGTGTA
>NW_015150463.1:2450278-2462653 GCF_000732505.1 Cyprinodon variegatus
AAGCTTTACTGAGACAATCATCCATTTCCCTCAGAGTGATGCACACATCCCTGTGCAGCATTTGTATCTTACCTGCAGGGCTCCAAAAAGCATCATCTCCTCCTCGGTGCAGTCGATATCTTCCAGCAGAATGGCCCAGCGGGCCTGCTCATACAGCTGGGCGAGACGCACAACATCGTACTGCCAGATAGAGATGATGGATGACTTAAAAATGATTTGACACATTACAAATTTTAAAGAGGATTATTATATAAAACGCCACACACACCTTGGGGTCTATATCGTAGAAGGAGTAAAACTTGAAGCGAAGCCACAGTCGGTCATTTTCTTGGATGCCTTGCTGCTTAAGACAACGAGATGAATCCAACCACCTGAGGGGGGGCACAGAGCGTTTTTTTGTTTCTAAAGACTTTATGAGGTTTGTGTTCCTATGAACATACAGCATGTAGTACACTGCAAAAAATGATCTCAAAATGAGTAAAAATGTCTTAAATTAAGGGTAATTAAGATGATTTGCCAATGGAACGAGTATTTTTACTCTTAAAATAAGGTATCTAGATATTATGCACTTGAAATAAGACAATGCAATTGTTTTTCTTATTTTAAGTGTAAATTGTCTTGTTCCATTGGCAAAGTGTTTCACTTAAATCCTTAATTCAAGAAAAAATGCACTTATTTTAAGAAAAAAATACTTTTTTTTTTGCAGTGTATGTGTTGGTATGCAATATTCAAAAATAGTTTAAAAGTGAGCTACATCATTGTCATTTTTGCTAGTTTTTCCATTCATCCTTTTAAATTAGTTCCTCTATATATAAAACTACAGTAAAGAAAGGGGACAAAAAACAACTATTTTTTTAATTTCTTTCTTAAAATGGCAGCACCGAGTGCAAGCAACCCAAAAAGCTCTTAGTATACAGGAGTGTCTCAGTAAGTTAGAGAGCCTTATTTCTTCCAACTACGTCGTTCAAAAGTGGCCTTGAAGTAATTAGTGTATTTGTTACATAGTCTATGTGCAATTTCTGATTTAAAAATGAGGATGGTAATTCAGAAGCTGATACTTATCTTTCTGACAGCTCTTTCTGTCTCATCTTTGTGTTCATTCTCACTTGAAGGATCAGGATCAAACCAGATATATATCAGAGGTTTTGAGGTTTTAAAATCATCCCTCAGAATAATGAGCTATATAGCATGAATCATGCACTGCTGATATGGTACACCACCTTGCAATTGTAGCCATTTTAAGTAAGGAATAAATTTCGAAATTTTTCTCTGCGTTAGATTGCATTTTTTTTTATTTGGGAAGTTATTGTCTTCATCTTTTATTGTTGCCCTAAATGTCTTGAAATATGCAAATATGAATGAGTATGTATGTTGTGTGTAGAAATTATTTCAAATGGCTGTAAAACATAAGGAGCAAACCAGGTTTCTTGGAAGATTTGGATCTACCTGCCGTTGATGTGAGCTTTGTCCACCACACTGGCAGGGCGGTACTGCTTAGTGATGACCTCGGGAGCAGGAGGAGGCTGAGTGATGGACAGCATCTTGTAGACGGCCTCCATCTGCTCTGAGTCAGCAAAATGAGCCGGCATGCCGTTGTACAGACAGGGCCGGGAAACTGAACAGGAAGTGGGAACGCAAAGAATGATGTGAGATATTCAGGAGAAAAACAGGAAGCAGACTGGCTGAAATGTTTTAGACATTGTGAAAAGTGTTTTAAAAAAAGATGTGATGGGTGTACCCATGGAAAGGGGCACCTCGGTCAGGTCGTAGATCTCCTCCGCCATGTCTTTGTCTTTCTTCTTCTTCTTCTCCTCCACAGGACGGAGGAGGGAGAGCTCCTCAGGGTGACGGATATCTGTTGGGAAATCATGTCAGAGTTGGTATTAACCAGACCCCGTATTGAGTTATTTGAACTGATGCTTGATTGATGTTGAAAATATCTAAAGTGGGCATATTTCTCTGTACAAACAGATAATTGTGCTTAAAGCAGAGACATAATAGAAAATGAATTTTCTTATTGAATTTAATAAATGTATGTATAAACATGGTTTGGCTTCTGAAAAATGTAAAATGTGGGACTCAGTTTCAGGAGAAAAAGATGTTAAAGCTGGCAAGAGCAATAGGAAACATCCTCTTTTTATTATGGGCTGAGATGTTGGAGTAAGAAGTCCTTAAAATAACATCAGCATAAAGGCCAGATAACAGCGAATGGATTCAAGGACCTTAACTCCTGTAGACGTGTCCTATAGTTGGATGAATCTATTGAATCATGCAAACGTGTTTTGACCATCAAGAACATCAATAAATGTGCAATAAAAAAGCTAAAAAATAAAATTAAAAACAAAAAAGGCTGTGTAATGTTCTATTTATTTGTTTAAATTAATATTTTTCCTGTCAGTATAATTGCAACACTCCAACAGTGACTGCAAGTCAGAAAGTTGTGTTAATGGAGGTTTTTAGCACACAGTGGTGCGAGGGACATGTCATTTTCTGTGTTAAAGGTCAAGTTCTAGGTGACGTGTTGAATCTGCAATGACTGAGTCTGTACTGTCCAATGATTGATAAGAGGAAAATGACAGAAAAAACTTTGTGCATGCTCTTTGGAACCGTTTTGATTTTAAAATAAATATCACTATTTATTTAAATCCAGTAAGGGATTTTGCATTGACATAAAAAAAAGAAAACTGCTCATTGAAAAACAATAAAGAAACCAGATTAAACGAGTAAGGAAAGAATGGCAACACTAATTTGCCTGGCAGGCTCACGTGGAAACATGGGTTTTACAGAAGTTTTAAGGTCAGACAAAGGTTAACCTGCTGGGACTACGATGACAAGTTCAATGCAAAGATGAGTCAGTGAACAAGGCTTTCAAATCCTTCAAACACCATGCTAGCTGTGAGCTATCGTACAAAGGGTTTTTTTTGTTTGCTTTTGGGGCTACCATTGCATTGCACAAAGCTGATGGGTTATTTAAGAGAGAAGGCCGACTGAATTCTGCATTTTACGTGTTTTCTCTCTGCATGCATATTTCCTCTCATTGAATATTAATGTTAGATGAAACATGTGGCTGCATGGTTGTTTGTCTTCTGTGTTACTTTGTTTTTCTGCGATGCACTGGTGACCTTTCCAGCCTGTACCCTGCCTGCAGAAAAATTATCCAAAATAAAAATAAAAGCTTCTGTTGTAAATGTTTGGACTATGATGATAATCCAGCATGTTGACAGAATACTAACCAGCATAATGTAACCTTGCAATTAACATCCCAAGTAGAAGCAGCTTAGGTAGATTAAACCAAAAATACTTTTTTATTTGAGCCTGTATGTAACATTCAGAGCTTATTTTCAAAAAATTGAAATGTTGAATAATTCTATAGGGATCTTATGATCAATAACACTATTTATTTTACACCTATCCCTCAAAGAGCCTTTCAACTAGAACCACAAAATGTCCATGCATTTATACACAGATCAGAAGCAAACCTCCAGAAAACAGCTCTTCCCCATTATACATTACTAAAAAAAGTTTACCTTAAATACAGATGAACTAATGATGTTGGTGTCCAGTCATCCAAAGCCTGACAGTTCTTGTTTTGTTTTTATTTTACTTTACTTTGTTTTTGACAGTCAGATTGTTGCCCTTTAGTCTCTGGCTTTTCAAATAGTTTTTAATCCACTAACCTTTTCTTGAGGTTTCTGGTGGGGAAATGAGACTAAGCTATGCTTAGATTAGAATAAATGAAAGTATGCAGAAGATTAAGAAACACTTTCTTTCTGGTAATGACCAAAGCGAACTGTTCCAGACAAAAAAAGAGCTGGTTAGGTTGATGTGATGGAGGGAAAACACAGAGTGATATAAATATCAACACCCGGAGATAAAAATACCTAAATAAAAAAAGATCAAAGAGGAAGTAATAAAGAAAAACCCACTGAGCATCCTGCAGATCCCCATCACTGTCTGGAAGACAGGGTTAGAGAAGCAGGCCTTCAGCATCAGGGTTTTCCCATTGGGCAGACCCAGTTTAAGCGGCTTGTGTTGAGGTATGAACAGCAGCCGGGCGTCAGCGTGAATCCCATATTTTTCCAGAGTCCAGGCAGTTCGTAGGAGCCAGTGCTGCTTCTGCTCCCACCACAGCGCGTGGTCTGACCAGTCACGTTTGATTTCTGAAAAAGACAAACACAGAAGGAAATACTTACATTACAGATCATTGGTTACTGTATCCGAAAACAAGCTGGAACTGGATCCCTGAGGTGTTGGATCAAGCAATGTACTTGTTAAACAACATGACAAGCAGTTATAACAGGGTAGGTAGTACTTCAGTCTCATCAAAGGGTTCAGCACCCCACCAGGTATGCTTCCTAAACTTAAAATCAGCCTCTGCTCACATTGCAGTATCAGCATTCAATAAAGGTATTTTTGAGGATTCATATTCAGACAGGAGAAGCTACTGCAGCTGTTTCTCTACCAGAGGAATTCCTGGATGAGTGTTTTATTTTCATCATCTGTCTCTTTCCTTTCTATCAACTGTTGGCAGATGGGAAGCTCTTCCTCCTGCTTAATTTCCCTCATGTTAAAGAGTTGGTGGTTCCTTTTCACTGTGACGACACTCGCTTGCATAGGAGGAGGGATTGCTGCAGAAGTCAATTACTGTATGCAATCAGCCAGGGTTCCTTCAGGAAATAACTGCTCATTACCTGGCCACATATCAGCTGGAATTATCTTTATAGTAAAACAAACTGTGTGTTATTCTATTGTATCCAACTGAATTTCAAACTGAGTAAATTATTTTACTGGAATCAGATGAATGGGATAAGAAAAAAAATAAGTTTGGGCTGAATTTAAGTCAAAAACGCTGAATATAAGGTTGGTTGTCTTGTAAAATGACTTTAACTGAATTAAGATTCAGCTGTTAATTCAGTTATTGGGATTTGGTTTATTCGTTCACTTTGGGAAAATATTGTCTAAATCCTGCAGGATATGAGAGTTTACTGATTATTTGACATCTGAACAAACAACCCTAGTTTTTAGCATTACATGTGTAGGTAGCCTAAGTATTGAAAACATTCAACAATTTGGCAGCTGATCAGTTGTTCTGCAGTATAATACTGCAACTTATTTAGATCTGTTTAGCTGTGCATGATAATACATGTTCAGAGTCCTTCAGACAAACACACTGTCTGTTAGCTTAGCAAATGGATTTAATGGAAACAATTCACTCTGACATTTATGTGAATCATCACCAAGAAAAGGGTGTTTCCATGCTTCAGGAATTAAAGTCCAATTTTCCATTCTCTTATATTAGCAACATTTCAGTGAGTTATTCTAAAGAATTACTGCCAAAGAAAGACTTTCTGGATCAATGATGTTGTAGCAGGGAGGTTAAAGGGTTACATCCTAATGTGGCATCTTTGATAAAGACAAACATACTGAAAAAATACTATCTATAGTCCATGAGTTATTAGGGGTGCTCTACCTTTCAAGTCACATTAAGAGTTGTCTTCTCAATCATTAAAAATCAATACTTGGTGCTTGATATATCGGTCTGCTTCACACATGTTTTGGAAGAATATATGTAAATCCATGCAATTGTATGTCTATGCATTCTTGCTTAAAAGCGTGCAAAGGTCCCCTCAGCCCATTAAGGTTTCCACTGGGAATGTATTTGATAGGTACAAAGAAAAAAATAGAACATGGAGTAAAAGAATTACATAAAAAAATATTTTTCTATGTATTTTTTTATTAACCTGGAAGATGGCCTATTTGAAACTTGTTAATGTGGTATGAATCTTATTTCTTCAGCTGAGACAATAAAGCTGTTCAAATGTGATGAGAAGATGGATGGAGCTAAATACAAGACAAACCACAAAGAATTGTTGGCCTTCCAACTGGATATCCCCTTAGCATGATGAAGTCACCACCGTGTTTCACCCTATGAATGGTGCATTACATTAATGTGTTGTATTTTGATTTAGACACATCTGAAGACACCTTTCTTTAAGAGTGATATTTGTTACTGCACAATGAGGCTATGGGCTGTTTTATAAAACACTGACAACATTTGTGGTAAAAGGTTAAATATTTAAGATTTAAGAACAAGTTTGTCATTGACTGCATGTTTTTATACTGCCAGCCCCTGTGACTGAGAGAGACAGCTAAAGAAGGATAGATTGACTCACGTGTCTTCTCCACCAGCTTGACGATAACCCCTCCGATGTGGAGGTCAGATGCAACGCTGATGGTGACAGGAGGGGCATCAGGGCCCAGGTCCTCCACAGTGACTGACAGGTCCCACGCCGCCATACTCTGAGAGCGATAGGAGTAGACTGCATGACTGAAAGCAGGACTCTTCTCAGCAGCAAGATAATCAAAGAAAGAGACACACTCCAATAGGATGGAAACACCTTGGACAGCATTATAACCAAAATATAAACACAAATGATCAATTCTCTTTGATTTCATCAGTATGATTTTAAATATTAGTGCAATAAAGAGAAACAATCTGACTTTTGATTAATCATATCTCTTTACAGGTGCTGCTCAGTTAAGACCTTATCCGTGGTAGACACAAACACACTGAGTGACAGGCTTGATAAATGTTTCCTGTTTCTGTCTCAAACTATCACCATGGATGCACACTTCCGCTTTTTAAATGCATGCAGCAGGGGAATGAACAACGCGCCATGGGCTGGGCCGTTCATTCGGTGTTGATACTGTCCCCTCCTGCATGTAAATAAAAACGCATTTAAGAAAACAAAAAAGCAATTTACTTCTTGGATAAAAATGTGTTATTTTTAAAACCATATTTCCGTTCAAAAAGACAAATACAGGTTAAACTGCGTAAGCAGGACATGATTAAATCTAGCCCCACGTTTACTTGAAGGCCCAGACTTTCATAATATTTTTATAAATTCAGACCTATGCGTTATTAAACACATTTATTAACTTATAAATTACACTTTACATCTCTATATTTTAAATATAAACATCCACTGCCATTTTGTCTGTTCTCCTGCTTCTATTTCCACACACACACATACACCCTGTAAAAGACAGTACCCTGAGCTTTCTCCGTCCACAATTTGAAGAATTTGACCCTTGTGTCTTTACCAAAACTCTGAAGAAGTTTCCCTGGTCTACTGTGAGAATTTGCAGCCGTCTTACCTCTCTCGAATAGGACAAGTTGTGGTGTGTGGTCTTGCCTTTGCTGCTTGTGTCACCCCTTTTAAAAAAAAAAAAGCTTGTTCCTTTTTTCTCTGTCAGTTTCCGCCAGGCGGAAATGTGAACACAGCTCAACTTCTGACTGACAGCTTGTGTTGAGTGATACATATTAGGCAACATCTGTGCTTCGGTTCACAATTAAAAGGCCACATGAGGGTTGCCAGATCAGCAGTTAGAAATGAAAGGGTGTGGGATATTATTCCTTAATTTCACAAGTCAGGTTCGTTTGGTTAAAATGCAAAGTAAGGTTAGGTTTTATGCTAAAGTGTTTCCTTTTAAACCTAACAGTCCCATATGAACAATGCAAATAATTTATTTTTTATGTATAAATTTAAAAATTATTGATTAATTATATATAAGTTAGAGAAAAGTCTTAACTTGTCTAACCTCCTAATATTTAGGGTCATAATTCAGTTTTCAGTTATTCAATAATAAGTTACAATTATTTGTTAAATTCTTCAACAATTTTTATTTATTTTTTTTGTAATACGGCCTTGAGTGCTATGACAAGTGCTTTCAAACATAATGCATTATCAATATAACTAGTACGGTAATAAAAAAGTTAGTATTGTATTGATTTTATTTGATTTTATGACAAAAGGATAAATATTTATTTTTTGTAAAATTTCATTAATTGAAAGCTTTGTGATGCAAACTGCATTGTATTTATTTTACACATCAAAACCTGTCTGCAGGGTTACATTACAGGCAACCAAGTGATGACAGTTTACATTAATTCATGATAGAACAGGAAATGTGACATAACTAAATAAACCCTAAATAACTGCATGTTCTTATAAGTAACACATGTCACCATCTGGTAATTAATTTTATTAGTAATTACCTGTTTAGACAACAACTCTTTTTTTCTGCTAATTGATTTGTATTTTTTAATAATTTATATAATGGAATTTATAGTTGCATATTGAATAGATGTCCTATATTTTTTAAATGGAACCTTTTTTAACCCTTTATATATAAATAAATACAATTGAATTTAAAATACAGTTTGCTGAACACTGCAAAGTATTTTTTACTAACACTATCTCACTTGGATAGCGTCCACTTATATTTTGGCTGCTTTTTGAAAATTTAACCACATCATACAGTTTTTTATTCCGAATATATAGTTTAAACAGACATTGTCACTTAAAACTGAAATATCCGATAATCATGAAGCTCACACTGGATTTTGACCGTTATCTTTGACTCTTCCATTTTTACTCATTTACGGGGTATAACCTACTGTGAAAGGCTTTACATTTTAGATTTATTTTGAATTAGGTGTATGCTGCGAGTATCTTAATCGGAATATTACAATATTTACTGATATCAATTAGTGGTTTCAAAGATGGACCCCCCTATATCCTCACAAATGGTATATTCCACACCTTAACTTCCTAAACAAAGGTAGCACATGAGACTTTACACTGAGAGCTGTGTATGTATCGAAAGTGAAAGCCGACCACAGTCTGTGGCCGACATTTGAACTTTTAAACACAGTTCTTTACAGCCTGCTCGGTAAAACTCAAACATGGCGCTGCTAATATCAGCTCGGGTTTCAAACGTGAGAGCCCTGCCATGCAGTGCTCTGTCCCGTGTCCGGGCTGACTTCCAGAGAGCAGGTGTCAAGTTCAGGCACTTGTTCACCCCGGGTAGCCCCCAGCTCACCGGGACACATGTAACCAGTCCCATACGAAGTGCTGTTAACGCCGCAGGCCGAGGGGCCAAGTTCTCCACCACAGCAGCGGCGCTTCACAAATCCACCCGGGCTAACGGTTCCTGTCCACCTGGGGGGAGGAGAGGCTGGCTGGGAAAGTTTGCCTTCGGTGCCGCCCTCGGAGTGGGGACAGCCGCTGTGGTGCAGGCCCTTCACACTGGACTCATTACCGCCATGGCTCTAAAAATGAACCTGGACTCTGCTGAGGGGGACTGGAAGGAAACCAAGGGTGAGAAAGAGAAAATCACGACCTTTCAAATGAACCTGGCCAAACTGTCAGCTGCCTGGATTGATCACAAGCTGTAAAAAAGCTGAATGAATAAGTATGAAACCCAATGAAACAACTTTCACAGTAGTGTTAATATATTAGTTTCCTATTGGTAAGGGGACCCTATTTTAAGATTTTAATATCTGTAAGGTTTGCTGCTTATGATGCTTTTATTGCCTTTTGCTTGAGGCTTCCTTCCAGTTCCACATTGATTCAACAAAACATGTTATAGTGTAAATATTTACTACTCTGTACAAAAACCAGCAAATGTTTTTTTATTGGGACTTCATACACGTGTAGGATACATTTCTGTCTCCCTTAAAGTCATTACCCCCTAATTATGATAAATGTAACTTTATTTAGTTTATCTATTTAGCACCAATTTATGACTGTCCTCTCAAGGTATTTTACAAAATGCTTCCAATTTATACAAATACATTTATAGTTCACCAGGTCCATAGAGTCTGAGTTAATTACATGGACTTAATTCCAAGTTTAGTTTGTATGTATGTTGCTTATACTATATATTGTATATAGTATATTGTAGCCATAGATCCTGTATCCTGTGCACATGTGTATATATATATAATTTGTCTGCGCCATCAGCACCAACTCAAATTCCTTGGAAGTGCAAACTTACTTGGCAATGAACTTGAATCTCTTTATTATTCAAACCAGAAGAAAATATTAAAGCATAAATGTAATTGCATTGATTTACTGATCTTGCAGCAATCCCTCCTCCTGAAAGCATTTAACAACAGCAGAAAGGAAAACTTCTAAACTAAACCCTCCAGCAGAGCCTAGCTCATTGTGTTTGTCTGTTATGACCTGTTTCAGCTAAAATAGGGTTGATAGCAGCAGCAGCTCCATCTTGGAGAGAAACATGGCTAAACAGAGCAACTCTCAACCAGTAGACATAGACATGAATACATAGACGCCTCATTGAGTGGGCTGGCTAGTGCATGTCCGCCATATTGGAAGAGTCAGCGCTGTGCTGTAAACTACTACTAAGTCAATAATAGCCATGGAAGCAAATTGGTACAAAAAAACCTAAATGCTTTTAATCACTGGATTAATTCAGACCCCACAGTCACCACCCCCAAAATAACACATATATAAATAAGCATATCATTTTTTTATTGGGACATTTGGAGGCAACAAACACTGTTTTAAATAACACACATCTTCCCAGAGTTTGAAAATATAGACATTTGTTACATTTGGAAATGCACTAAAATCCTTTTTAAAGAATTGCTTAGAACATTTTCTCCCTTGTGTTACCAGTATATAACTGGATTGATTTCCGTTTAGCAGTGCAGTGCAGGGCAGTCTCGGTACTTAGTGGTAATAATGATGATTATAAGTATTATTATCAGAACACTGAGGAAGAACTAGTGGAAAACCTCTCCCTCTTCAAAGTGACTCCTCAGCATCTTTTGAAAACCTCCACACAAATACAACAGTTAGACATTAAAATATCAACAATTCTCTCACTCACATTTTTATATTGCCTAAAGGTGGGTTCGAGCTGGATAATTCACTGATTAGTTAATTAACTTTTGAATAATAGACAAAAGGAAGTATTGTTGGATTTCTCTTACATTCTTGACAACTTCAGTTTCAATATTATGGATATATTGGAGATATATATATATATATATATTTCTTGTTAGCCAATTGTTTACATCCTCCCCCCTCTGTTTTTCCCAGACTTCTTGCTGTCTCTGTCTGTGAAGGACAGGCGTGGTTACTACAGAACCTCTGGCTCGGTGCCACTGGATGACATCCCAGTGTGGACTCCCACAGCAGGTCAGACCTCACATCAGTCATCTGCACAGCTCAGGGTGGAGGAGATGCTATTGCCTTCAAGAATTAAAAAACGCTTTTATTTTTTGCCTAGGATAAAAAAATAAAAAAATAAAAAATAATTCTGTGATGGAGATCATTTTTTTGATCAATGCAGACTAGGTCCAAAAAGTGGGACTATCTTAATCTCTGTTTAACCTGTGGATAACTTTGAGCTGGTACAGTGGTTTTTAAACCAGCTCAAACATAAGGCTACAGAATATATAACAAATCACATTATCACTGTGTGCCAGTACATATGCAAAATAATTTATGGAGTGTAGTAATTATTGGTTATAATTTTCAATAGTGTTTTGAATATTTATAAGATTTAGGTAGCTCACAGCAGGACACGCTCACACTAAGTAAAACCATTACTGCCCAAAATACTAAAGGTCACAGATTGATAGAAATCCAGAGGAGAAAATGAGGAAGAAAGTCTCCATGTATCACAGCTACTATTACTACTATTATCCCTAATGTCTTCAAAGGCTGAGCAAAGCAGCAGAACTGCAACTTTAAGAACTGAATAGAGGCGGTGACCACTAAAACAACCATGCAGCAGACTGGACACCGCTAAAAAAAACTCCATATAATCCATATTATTAATATATTTTTAAATTAAATTTGATTAATTAATTTATCACTTTCTAAAAATTACTTATTTGGGATATGTTACAATTTAATTGTATATTTACTATTTGAATCATGTATCAGATGGATAGATGAATAAAAAAATGTTGCTTCTACTCATTTCATGGTATATTTATTGATTTCATGAAATGCTTTGGCTGCTCCAAGGTATCTGTATTATTGTTATATTTTTTTTATTTTTTATTTAAGAAGTAAACATTTTAAAATGGCGCTTATCTAAGATGGTCCAGATGCTAGAGGTCAGGGACTCTTTGCATCACTCTAAAGTGATGTATAGAAACAGTGATAAGATGTTTGTTTTTTAAAATGCCAAACAAAGATATTTGTGTCGAGATTTATTAGAACTTTTCATCACAGGAGGGGGTGTGTCTCTACATTAAGGTAGTAAAACAATAAAATGGCAGCACCTTAGCATTATGTTACTTTGTGGCACAAAGTTTTGGAGTCATCTCTACAGGAACCTGGAGTCAGGTTGTTCTTCAACATTATTTACTTGATGTAAATTGGACCGTGGACCCTGACGTGTACACATCAGAATAACTTTTACCTTCACCACATTGACTGGTGAGGTACAGCATGAAGCTTTGGAATGGACAATGTAAAGGAGCTTCACCTTGGATCAACCAGAGGTCTAAAATTCTCGCTTTGTGAAGATCACAACCATTCTGGATAA
>NW_015150463.1:2463710-2469940 GCF_000732505.1 Cyprinodon variegatus
TCTTTATGCCTCCAAAGATGGACATTCATCTTTAGAGGCATCCGTATCCACTACATACGAGCCACATGGTGTGTGAGATAACTTCCTGACCCCTCATCTTGAAATAACATACAAAATTTACACATTGGAAAATGCAGAATTGTGATATACCACTAGAGGGAGCTCTTGTACTTCCTGAGTACCTGTTCCCCCAGCTTGCTGATTGCTGCTCTTTGAACAGATTTATAAATCTAACCCTTGCTGTGTTTGTCCCCCTCCTCAGGAGCCTCTGAGCCAAGTCGCTACCAGAGAAATGAAAAGTTAGACCAGAAGATTTCAGTGTACAGTGGCGACATCACCAAGCTGGAGATAGATGCCATTGTCAATGCAGGTACAGAATGAGTGTTTCCTTAGCTGTTTTGTCTCTGAATAACTTCAGTCACCATAAAAAGGAAAGAACAATTCTTTTCTTGCATCATAAACTAGATGTATGTTTTTTTCCCCCCTTGCTTCAGTCTCCAACAAAAAGCAGAAGAATTAACACTCTGAAGAACACGAGAAGGGGAAATCTAAAAAGGCATTATGAATTTAAAAGGTTCCAGCAGTGTTTAGCCTGGCTGTGCATTGATGTGCCTATGCATAAATTTTGCAGGAAACATCTGTGAGCAACGTCAAAGCTGTAATTATGTGCATAATGTATTTTTCAAGTGTTGGTGGGACAGCCAGAGGCTTTCAAGTGATTATCAGCATTGTGTTCAAGATATTCTTTCAACTAATTTAAGTACCCTTCTAACGAAAGCGAGAACAAGAGAACTGCTATTTAGAGCTGTTGAAAATACCAAAGATTTCCAATACAAATATAACAAAGGGACTGCTTAGCTTTTAATGAATGGTGGAAGCTTGTGACCGATAAAATAATCCCTTTTTGCCTCCACAGCTCAGGTCAGGTTTCGGTATTAATTGCTAAAATGCAAAAACTTAGGAGCATTGTGAGAAAGGAGAATAGAAAAATCAGTTAATGTCTACATCGTTTCAAGAAGAAGTGTTGCATTTTCTTCTTTTACGATATCTTAGGATAAGATCAAGAACAGAAGGTTTGCATGAATACCCAGTGACAGAGACTTTGGAATAACTTTTGTAAATAGAGACACTGATTAGACTTAGAAATAGTTGAGCAAAATGCCTTTTATTTGCTTTGGTCATGATACCTCATAGTGGCTCAAAAGCCTGAGTGAGAGCCGATCCTAAATTTGGGGCCAGTTTTTAGGTGGAGTAATGAGATTTGCAGATAAACAAGGACACTGCAATGCTCGCATTGATTAGTTGAATACAAAGCTGTGTGTGTTTGGAATAAATTAGATTTTTTTTCTTTGTGTTCATGTGTTAAACGGCTCTCTATAAGAACCAGTTGGTTTAAAAAAAAAAAAAAATCTGATAATTAGCAAGTTAAACGACAGGACGTCCCTAGAAACGTGCTTTGGAGCATTTGGGGCCCGTTTGTGATGTATAAGCCCTTGTATGTATCGTCAAACTGGTGGTTGGAGGAAGGCTGTTTTTGGATCCGGGCGCCGGAGCAGATCTCCCCTGTAGGCTGATGTGTTCTAGAGATGAATCTCCTTCCATCTGTCAAGCTTGGCCCAGACTCTGCGGTGGTCAAGTATCACTGATCCCAAACAAAGCAGTAAATCTGCAACAGAGAGAATGATAAACAACTGAAGGTATGTCAGGGAACAGCCTGATGGAGTCAAATGTGTGCAAACCTTAAGGAATTAAAGACGTGTTGTAAAGTAGGATGAATCTAAAGTCCTCAACAACAAACTGACTTATTACAAGGAAACCAGTTCTTGGTTAGAGCTGCTAAAAGTGATTGTAATGTCTGCTGATTCATGGATTGGGCTCAGTTTAGGTTTTTTTGACTTCTTGAAAAATCACTGAAAAAGCTATTTATTTCATGTGTGAGATTTTAGGTCAAATTTCATACCTAAATTCTGACTTTTAGGCTTCCGATGAAGAGAACAGAACTGACGTGATCTATTTTCTAGTGTCATTACGCAGAGCAGGCCTTTGCTTTGGTTTTTTCTAAACTTGCTTGGCGCCAGAGTTCCTCTGCAGTTAAAAAAGGTCTGGATATGATTGGAAACATATCAAATTGGAGCATAACTAGTTGAAAAAGTACACTTCTGAGTTTAAAATGCTGAGATTAAGCAATTAAAAAATAAAATGTTCCCATGTCAGTTCAGCAAACCAACCAAAATTTATCGTCCCTTTTTAGTTTTGGCTTTAAGAAGCTAAAAAGTAGTCTTAAAGCCCTAATGGTTACCATTAGATGGAGCCAAATACTGGTGTATTCCACCAGGAGTGTCTTCTCTAAGGCACTTTTAGTATTTAGGGGAAATTTGATCTAAGTCTTGGCACAGGTGGCGTATCAGCAGCGAGCGGGGCGGACGGGCCTAAACAATGCTTTATGATGAGGCTTCAGCTGAAAATTATGGATTTTTATTGGCAGCTGACTGTCAGCAGGCGGACGCTGTGCCAGCACCTAATAAACATGTTGATTGTTGACTTCTGTTTATACAGTTATTGCTTTTGTTTGTGTGCAGCCGTGTGGCTCTGCCTACAAATATTTGGGTAATTATGAGTGTTTACACAGTAAGTTACAGTCTGTGTGTGTCTGGGGAAGCTAGTTTGTATGTTGTTTTTTTTTTTTTAAAGGGTTTTTTTTAACAGAGTCTCAGGATGCAGGGTTGCGTTGAATTAACAAGATGAAAAGAGCTAGTAAAGTGTCGCTTTGCAGAGAGGACGAAACAAGGTGAGGCAGGGGAGAGACAAGAAAAAGAAGAAGAACTCTGAGGAATCATGACCGAGAGAGTCGGCGCGCTCAGAGTAAGAAAAAACCCAGAGAGGAGTCTGGGATAGAGGAGAGAAGAAGATAAAAGCCAGATGGGGAGAGGGCACAGGCTAGTATTTAAATCTTGCTCTGCATCGCCATGGCAACAAGCAGGTACAGGTTAGCCTGAAAAGGGCTTTGGGCAGAAAGGTCTGAACATCCTTTTCTGTCTGACTGATTGGCTGTCCTGCTGACTCTCTGTGTGGCTGTTTTGCTGGCTAAGAGGGCGACCTTCTTCCTCAGTGACTAACTGATTGACTAAGAGGCTTTGGGTGACAGTCGCACTTTAGGTAATGTGACATTGAAATGGGAGAGCGCAGCGAGCAGAGATGGAGTCCTCATCTTTTTTTCTTTTGCTAATCTTACCAGCATAGCTCCTGCTTAGAAAGCCTCCAAGACGGCGCCTTTGGTTTTTGACATGTGGAAGGGAGGGCTGTGGATTTTCTTTGGCTGCTCCAGAAGGCCTTGAAGCATCATTTAGCCCCTAAGGCGGCAGGCATTCAGTTGAAGCCAACTGCGGCCAATTATATGCAACACGGACAGACTGGTGGGAAGGTTGGGAGAAGGAGACTTCCAGGGCCTGCTGGTAGAGAGAAGCTGACACACAGATACAGAAACAAGCCCGTGATAAAGGCAAAGAAGCAAACGGATTCAGACATACGGCAGCAAAGGTCAAAGAGAAGAACGCAGCTTTAGCTTTGAAAAAAAATGGATTTCATATGAAATCAGAACATCTTTGTATCCAAATGTTTGGATACGCTCTGGGAATAATCATTAATAATCATTTAACCCATCAACATAGAAAAACTGTGATGGGGTTACCTCCTAGCAGAACAACCCCCCTCCTCCACTTGTTGCTGAACGCTGTCAGTCAGCTGTGGATGATGGTTAAAAACAGAAAGTTGGCTGGTAGGAACATTATGCTTTCTGCACCCAACTAAAGAATCCTCTCCTCTCCTCTCCTCTCCTCTCCTCTCCTCTCCTCTCCTCTCCTCTCCTCTCCCTATAAAGACTGGATTTACAGTAACTCTCATCTCCGCCTCCAACCTCCTCTTCTCCCCCCTGTCTCCCTCCTCTCCCTCCCACCCATGTCCCAACACTTTTACAGCCCCTGGCTTCTGCCCACTCCTATAAAACACTACAAACATAAAAACCCACAAGCACTTAAGAGCTGTCCTGGTAAGGAGGGCGGAGGGGACGTTTGGGTGGGAGGAGACGGTGGGCAGAAACATCCTCCTCTTTACACCCCTCAATCAATCCATCTGGAGAAGGAGATGGGGATGGAGGGGAGGATATATTGTCTCTGATGGGCTGGCTGATTAAGATGGATTGCACAATGAAATGTCGCAGGAGAAATGAGTTCTTGGCGCGGGTGTGTGCGTGCGCTTGCATTTACTTCACGTCTCTCCAACTAACTCTGCATTAAAACCTTTTTTCGATCTGATTAAATGCAAATTTGCTTGGCTTCACTGAGCTGGATTTTCACCTCCAAAGATCCTGTTCTTCATTTCATGTGTTATACTTGCTTATCCTCAGTTTGGAGCTGGTCAAGTTAAGAAATTGAAATTAAGTTTAAGTTTTCTCTGTAGAACAGCAAAGCTGCAGTGTAATTGAAAGTGATTTAGAAACAGATAAAGTGTCGCCTCTCTGCTGTTGGTGATGTCCTTTTTTTTTTCTTTTTCCCCCGGTGGAAGGAAATGCAGCAGCAGAGTAGGCTGATAAATCTTTCAAGCCAGGACATAAAAAACTGTCCTTAAATTAAGCCACGCTCTGTGAAGTGATAAATAATATTTCTGTGCTATCTCAGTCTTTAGAGCTCTTGTCATTGTCACAATTTAGAGCCTACAGGAGTGTTTTGTGAGTTTATGCAATACTTTACGTCATCAGTGGATCTGTGTGTGCGTTGTGAGGGGAATTTTACTTATTTTTTTGGTGCAGGTGTACTGTCATATGCATGTGTGTGCAGGAGATGGGGTCTCTCTTCTGCTGGTCAGAGATAAAGCTGTGCGTTGGCACTGAAAAGCCCTCTCAGCGTGGCAACAGCTGAGAGATACTAGATTAGAGTCGGACTGCAGGTGACAGACAGGATGAGAACCGGAGAGTCTCTGGACTGTGCTGCAACCTCCCTCGCTGATAAGAGACCTTAAAAACGCAGGCGGACCTGGTGATGGACGGCGCAGCCGGTGTGCTGACAGACAGTAAGGGGGGGAAGAGTCAGAAAAGGATGCAGCAGGAGGGTCAGCGTCTCCGCCTCAACCTCCTCTAAAGGCTCTTGTTTACAGAGAAAGATTGTGATGATCTCTGAACCAAACATGAACCAGATGATCTGTGTTCACCTTACAATATTGGATTTCTTTAAAAAAAATGAGTTGATGTAACAAAAAATACTGTTTTCCAATAATAGGTAAAAATAAAAAAAAACGTTATCCAAACTAGGGCTGAAACTATTAATTGGATTAATCATGATTAATCGATTATTGAAATAATCGTCCACTAATTTAGTAATCGATTACCGTAATCATTGACTGGAGTTTAGAGATTGTAGAGCATGCCTTTAGGTGACAGGTAACCAACCCTTTAGCAGCAATTATACTAAAATTATAAAAAATATTTAAAAATTTTGCATTTAAAATAAAAAAGTTTTTTCATCTGTGAATATGCTCTATCCAGAACTACTTTTAGTTTCACCTGGCTTAATTTTGTAAAAAGTCTTCTTTGAGGAACATTTGGTTATCCGATTATTTATCGATTAATCTAAAAATATTATCGACAGATTAATCAATTTGCAAAATAATTGTTAGTTGCAGTCCTAATTCTAACTTTCCTTTAAGTGAATGAGTTATTTTTCCCCCTTAACCTAAACTGGCTGTAAACCCCTTTAATAGGGACAGTGGGCATCAGGAGCCGGCGACCGGTCCTTCCATCCCCTGAGGACTTCTGGTTGCTGATGGCTGAGCATCATCAGCTCCATTTATTACAGCCTGAAGGAGCCAAGCTTCTCCAAACCATCACCTTTTGCTTTGCTGTGGGTTTGGTTCTGAAATGCTGTTTTCAGTTTATACAGGGTTAAACTTTAGCCTTCCTCATCCAAAAACGCAGCCCCATCATTTGGATGCTGGCTTCCAAACGGGAGCGAGACTTTAGTGTTGCTTTTAGTCAGAACTAATTTTACCTTATTCCGTAAAAGTTTAAAAAACAATCCACTGGACTTGGTTTCCAAGGTTTGAAGACGTTTCGCTTCCCCTCCAGGAAGCTTTCTCAATTCAAATGTCTAAGACAGAGGTCTTCAACAGGGGGTCCGCGACCCCTAGGGGGTCTGCGGAGGTACTGCATGGGGGTCGCGAAAGTCTTGGTTGATTACTTT
>NW_015150463.1:2470020-2472413 GCF_000732505.1 Cyprinodon variegatus
TGTAGTAAACAGATAAATGGAGGCAGAAGATGTCTTTCAGTCATCAATGCACACATTCAGCGACACACAGGAGCTCTTTCAAACATGGGCACCATTTCATTCACAACACCTGTCCCATCAACCAGGAATCAGAATCAGAAATACTTTAATAATCCCAGGGAGAAATAACTTTTGTTACATTACTCCATCTGTAATAGAGTGACTGTAGGACCAGTTTGATATAACACAATTTCATACAATAAATATAATTAGGGGGTCCCCGCTCCATCTCTCAATCAGTTTGGGGGTCCTTGGCTTTGAAAACGTTGAAGACCACTGGTCTAAGACATTTGAATTGAGAAAGCTTCCTGGAGTCCAGTGGATTGTTTTTTAAACCTTTACGGAATGACTTTGACCTGGATGACTGAGAATCTTCATCAGCATAATTTTACCTTAGCACTCTCATGATGCCATCGCTATAAAATGTTTTTCTTATTGTTGAAACCGTAACTCTCTTCTCTTTTTTTTTCTCCGTTAAGTTAAAATTTTCTGATATTGAAATTAGTTAAAAAAACTAAAGCTTTTAAACTTGCCAACAAGAAAAGAAGCAGAACCAGAAGAAGTCAGTTAAGGTCAAAAATATATTTTCCTACAGCTTTATGGATCTGAAGTCAATAAAAAGTCAATGCAGAGAGATTTGTCTTAAACTCTGATGTCAGGGTGTGACATTGCAGGTCTCTGAACCAGATCCTTAGAGCCTGAGAGGCGTCTTCAGTCTTAAACTGAGAGCACACTCTGTGAATTTCAAGCTGTCCCCGATGAAAGCTGTGGAACAAGGAGCAATGGTGGCTGTTTTTTAGAAGCAGCGGCCCTTTGGAGGCGTTGCTGTTATAACAACATGAGCTGAGAAGTGATTTTATCACAAGTTTCGATAAACAAGCTTTGATTGCAACCGTCTACCACCTGCTAAGTGAACAGGAAGTACACATAAGGAGGGGCTGGCAGGACAGAGAGGAGAAAACTGTGCAATGTTGGGTTATTAATGGAAAGATTAACAGGAATAAATCATATATTAATCTAAATGTATATAAATCTGAATAAGATCTACAAAGTTTTGTTCTCTGTGGCTTTTTTTTTAGCTGTTTTATAAATATCAGTGCTTCATCTGCAAATCATTTCTTGATAATCGGGTGAATCTCACTTTACGGGTGATATCTATAAAAACAAAATAGCTAAATATTAAGAGATGAAGTCAGTTATTGATGAACATAGAATTATGTCATCACAGTGCTAATTTTTATCTGTTAATATGAATTACTGTTGTATCTATTATTTTCTAGTTAAATGATCCCATTGAATGGCTCTGTCTGCTGTAGACTGTACATTAAATTGATTTGTTTGGGTTCTGCTTGCCTTTTACATCTGTCTCTCTCTCTCTGCTCTCTGTTTGCACCATCTACCACATGTTAATGCTGTTAAACTCCCATCCTCAGTCTGTTTCTGTTGTCAGGGTTGCAGTAAATATAACTAATCCATGGTTTTGTTGCTTACCCAATCTATTAACTGATGACGCCAGGTATTATTGAAAGTGAAATAGGACATTTTGTGCAGGCCTCATGCTTTGCAGATTCAATTCAACATTTCAACAAGAGCTGAAGGAATATTCTCAGAAATGATCAAAGTTAAACAAATAAAGTATTGAGTGTGGCTACAGAGAAAGGACCCACTGATTAATCCATAAACTAAGGCTTTATTTATCAGGTGTTTATTTCGTATGTTGAATAGAAAACCTAGTTTTTGAAGGTAATATTTGTCATTTAAATTGTCACCTTAAAATTTGGGGGGGAAAAATCTCTATATTTTCAATTCAAAAGTTTAGTTTTATGTTGTTTTATTTTACAAACCCTCTGTGTTAGTAAATGTTTTGTACTGCAAGAAGTAATCAGATTTTCCGTTTGGTTGTTTTCCACCTAATCAGAGTGAGTCGTCATATGTCGACTCTCTAATGTGAGGCAGAAAATCTGTTTGTTGGATGTGTGGTTCATTAGATTACTAATTCATGGTGTCCTACAACTATTTGCTCTCTAACATTGGTTGCACATTTATAATGCTGATAAATTGTGACTTTTTAAATTTTGAGTTGATAATACAAATTTTCTTCAACCAGACAAAGGTGCTGTTATAAAATATATACATGTCTGCCTATTGATAGCTTCAATGTTTGAAGTTTTAAGGTTCTGTCAGCTAGGCAGTAACTCACCCTGTATTTCCTTTAACAGAAGTTTTGTCTTCAATTTCATGTTTCGTTTTCAATAACTCAGTGCAATATTCAATAACTCTGTGCAATATATATATATATATATATATATATATATATATATATATATATATATATATATATATATATATATATA
>NW_015150463.1:2473710-2486043 GCF_000732505.1 Cyprinodon variegatus
TATATATATATATATATATATATATATACTCTTCACCCTGTATATAGCTAGCGCTTAGTTATAGCAAACATATTTATTGTGCAGGAATAAGGTCTTAGCTCTGTTACACTGGTAGCCAAGTAATCGACATTTCGTTGTCAAGATTCACCTTGTGTTTTTTTCCGGCAATGTCAATAAAGGAAGTCTTAGTCTAAGTATGGTATATTGTGATTATGTCTGTTGTGAACTAGTAATGCCGTGTATAAATAACCTGTGCTGAATTTCAGCTCTGTAGAGCAGCACTTATTTACCCACAGAGCTGAGGATTTTTAGGCCTTATCCTCGAAAAAAAAGAGAAACAAGATAGTTATTGAGGACAAAGGTATTGGACAGTCGGAAGTCACGACTAAGCGGACTCCAGCAACAGGACGATGACCAGAACAGCTAGAAGGCATTGCTGCGAGGGATGTGCTCTCTGATCCTGTTTGCTGATATTTTTTTCCTTTTTTTAAGAGGATAAGGCCTAAAAACCCTCTGCTCTGCAGGTAGAGCGCCTTATGGGAGTATTACTCTACAGCAGCACAGCGTCACCCTCCTTGTGGAAGGCTTCTCCGCTCCTTAGCTGGCTTTGTCACTGGGGCTTATCACAGCTGCGAGCGGCAGAAATCGGCCTGGCAGACGGCCCTACTTTCATCGCGCTGCTGCAGTGCTGCTTGGCCTGAATTTCTCTTTGTGAGACTAAAGAAAATTTTTAGATTTCACCTGTGCTGCTGGGTTAGTACAAGACACAGAGTGTTGGGTTTTTATGGAGGATTATTCAGCATCAGGTCAAGGATTAAGTCTTTCCTCTATTTTAAAAGCCCCCAAATCTACTGTGGCTCCCATTGTTTAGTATAGTATGCTTGTTTGAAATACTGTCAGAGGATAACCACATTGTAGCCAGATGGAATATTTTTTTTTCCATTCCTCTGTAATGAATGTTTTCAAGGCTGTATTTCAGGCACTGGCAGTTTGTCGCCGAGTCAATTATCTAAGGTTTCACTCAGGGGAAGCTGCTTGTTGTGATCTAGCCTGCCTCTCTAGCAGTAACAGGGTCTAAGGCTCTGTTGGAAAATCCCAGAACAGAGACTACACCTCCAGCTGAGGTCTCACAGGCCCTGCAGTGGATGATCTCTGTTTCTATGTTTGCTGCAGTTACCATACATCCACCCTAGAGCGCTTGTCAGCTCCTCTTAGGACAAGCTCATATTACAAGATGCAAAATGTCACACCAGTTTTAGTTTTTCTAAGGAAAAATCAAATACTCCAAGAAAGCCTTGGAACAGGTGCTAGAATGAGCCTTGTGCATTTGCTGTGGTGCACTCGGCCAGGATTTAAAAACCTGTAACATTTAATTAAACTAGAGTTTGTTTACTTGAAAGGTAAACTTAGCTCATACGCTGAGGCAGAACAGGTTCCACATCCCTGGTGACCGGCACTGTTTTTCCCTGCTGTAGTTACTACAGCCTCTGAGCTACAGCTCCTACAGCAGCAGCCCCAAAGAGCTGACTGAGTGTTTTGTGAAGCAGTTGCTAATGGGCAGCTTAGCTTCTTATAATACGCCTGTCAAACGCCTTTATACAAAAGCTCTTACAGAGGCAAATTGGCATTGCTGATGCAAATTCAGTTTAGTGAACATATGATCTGTCAACAAAGTTTTGCAACAGCATGAACACCTCCTTCCTCTACTACCTGGGAAAATAGCACACAATTTATGGTTGAATAGGAAGTATGCTATTAGCTTTATATAAGTGTATAAACTACATGCACAAGCTAATACTAGACAGCAGAGTTTGTTTTATGATTGATATTCCTATTTGTGGAGTAGAAATCACAATTTTCTTTACCGTGACAAATCTGTACCAGCATTTCAAAGCATACTATTATAAACCACCAGGCTCCTATTGGTAAGAGAGATGAGCTGGAGATTTCTTTCAATAATCCCTGTGGAAAGCTGAAGTATCCAACCAGTAAAGGTAGATCCATAGGCAACACCTGGGGCGTCTCTTTTGGGTCTGCCATGGGAAAAAAAAGCTGATGATTTATTGGAAATGTAGGTAGTAAATGTTGGAGTTTGAGGAACATTTTTACCAAAGGAAGAACATATTCCTGGTCCTCTTTTTGTGCTTTGTTAATGGTTAGCTTTAGGACCAGGGTGTGAATTGAGTTGAGGTTGAGGTGAGACGCACTGGTCAGAGTAATCAGGATTAGGGCATAGAAAGGCTTAAAATAACTGAAAATAAATAGCAGCATATGCAAGAAGTTTATTAAAAGGAATATTTTTTTATGTGTGGGGGATTTTCAGCTATAAATACTCTGAATTAAAACAATCAAGCCTACATTGCATAGAGAGGGCCTCTTTTCCTTCCTCTTTAGCCACTTTCCCACTGAAAACCCAGGTTCTTCAAAACCAGCGTGACCTGCTTACAAGTCCAACATGGAATGGAGCCAGAGCGTAGTCATTATTCTTTGATATTTCCCTCTTTTATCTGTTCAAATCTCTTACCAGTGCTACACCATGTTTATTGTATGTAAACACGATTTGGCTTATTAGATCAGAAACAACTGGCACCGTGTGTTGACATCCATACCCATCCAATGGTATCACGTACTTTAGCGGGTCAGTCCGGGTCTGGTGTTCCCACTGCATTACAATCAAAGCGATTTTAACTTGGGTCGCTTGCCGAGTGTTTTACATGGGTCAACACACGTCACTGCCACTAAACACGTTCCCACTGCCACTAAAAGCTGGTTGTTCCCAGATTTAAACGGGTTTTTCGGCCAGTGTTTGAGAGACTGAAAGAAAAAAACACGTCCCTGAGGTTTGCTCCCTTATCTTTATGCCACCATCTATAATGAATAGTTGTGAATTACCCATAAACGCTGAGGACTTATGTCTCTTTGAGCCAAAATCCTTATATTCAATGTATGGACGATAGGTTTGGTGAGTTGGGGTGGGGCTGTCCTCTAGTCTATATCAAAGAGTTCAGTTGGCACTAAGATGCATTTCTCTATTGCAATGTGGTAGTGATTGAAAACAGGCCAAATGTTTATGTTTATGATGCAACTTCAGGTGAAAAGCAGAAAATGGAACCATTGTTTCATGTGTGACTGGAACTCTGATTATCTGTTCACAATGACATTTATCTGGCGTTGAAGAATCAGAACTTTTCTGTCAATTTGCACCAAGCCAACCAATCAGGGAGCTTGAGGGCGGTCTAAAATCAGGGGAGCAGACTTCAGCTCCATGGTCTCTTGAGGATCTGATAGACCCAGAGGTGCCGGTGCAATTGTTTGGCTTTCCATAATAAATACAGCACATTTACTCACTCTGCAAAATCCAGGTCCAACAAATTGAACGGATACAAACTACTGCTACTTGATGATGCGGTCACGTGTTGTCCTAGTTTGGCCCTCAAATCGCTGCCGACATATTAAGCAATCAGCAGTGCAAAAAATGTGTACAATTTGGTAGGATTGTGTTCATGTGATTACACCATAAGTCTAAAATCAAGGTTCTCAACAGGAAACAGCTTCAACAGTTTGCCTCAAGACGAGAGTAAAAGTATCCTGCTGTCTTTTCCATGATTAATGTTACCATGAAGCATTAGATGCATAGAGGAATAAGGGCCTCATCTGCACTGATGAAAGTGCTACTCTGGTCTGTCATTGTGAAGAAAGACCCACTGAGCTGAGCCATTCATTTCCAGGGTTTTCTAGATTTCCACTCTCACTTTGGCCATGAGATATTGATCGTAACTGAAAGAACAGCTACCTTTATTGGCCAGGCAGCCCCTAGATGACAGGTACACTGTTAGATATTAGATCACGCAGACTTGGCGGCGGAGCAGACAATAGAGCTGAATTAAACCTCAGAAATGGGAGAAGGTAATAAGTGAGGACCTTTATCATCCGTTAGTCCTTGAAAGTGAAGCGGCTCCTCTTACGCATCAGAAGGCGTCAGCTGAGAAGGTTACGACGTCTGACGAACGTTTGCTATTGATGCATTTTTTTAGAGGTTTTCCGGGCCTGTCTGACTGGTAGGAGATGCCAGGGCAGACACAGAACTCCATGAAAGAGATCATTAGGATTCCCCAGAATGCACCTGAGTGTCTCTGGGGAGTTAGATACCTCCCTTTCCCTGACTCAATCTCGAAATGAGTGGAATACAGTGGATGGATGGATAGAACGATGAATTGGGACTATAAACAGTACTGTCAGTAGTAACAAATGTTAAAACAAATGTCCCAGAATGGCTTATGTACCAGATTTAGTCTGTCAGCTTTTCCCTGAACTCTCTGTTTACAACAATCCTAGACCCCGAGCATTAAAAGAACCAGGAATTGGTAATGATTTAAATAAGTTGCTAAATTTTGCAAAACAACGAAAGTTTAGAAATCTCGGTTTAAAATCTGTCATTTTTTCTTTTCCGTTGTGTCTGTAAGCTCATGTAATTCTGTTGATCAAGTGCTTTACAGTCAAAATAACTCCTAAGTTAATCCCAGCTGTATCGATGTCTAAATAATGGTATAGTTCAAATAACTGAAGGTCTCTGATGTTACATTGATTCCCTCTGTGTTTTCCTGCTGAAAACTCACTCTGTGCTGTTGCTATATGTTTGTTTTTATCAAAACCAGCAGGATAGCTGTTATCTCATTATAACAGATCTAATGCCAAGTGTGAATGGAGGGTTATTAGGCCTGTCTATTTGGATCTCAATCAGCCAGGATGCATGTTAGACGTGTTATTGCAGTAATCAATGAACATACCTGCTACCATAAACATCATTTAAAAAAAAATAAAAACTAGATTATCTTTTATGTACGATGGAGAATTAGGGCCAGGCTAGAGATTTTTTTGTTTTTTTTTTCGATAATAAAGTCGTAATACTATGAGAAAAAAAGTTTAAAAATAACGAGAAGAAAGTCATCATACCACAACCCTTTTCAGAAAAAAAGCTTCGAGCTCCAACCAGCATATGACGGCGGACCAGAAGACACCACCAAACAGCAACCTGAGTCCACTTTGATATACTGCCCAATTTGATGCTGGTGCTAAAAGACTTAACATTTCTTTATTTGTCAAACCGATGCCAAAGTATAACTTTACATGATCCTTGACATTCCTCTTTTTAGGGAAGAAAGTGCTTCTTATAAGAGTTGTCATAAAATACAACTTTATTCTCATAATATTAGGACTTTATTCTCGTTATGCTGCGACTTTATTCTCATAATATTACGACTTTATTAAAAAAAAAATAAAATAAAAAATCTCTAACTTGGACCTAATACTTCGTTATATTCATGTTCTTTTTATTCATTTAGAAGCTAACAAATAAGTTACTGGTGGACTAATATTTGACATAGAAAACACCTGTGCAACCGTACAGTCTTTGTTTTTTAAAAGTCAGTCGTTAATTCTAAGTGTTTTTAATTAAAAATCATTTTCTTGTGTCGTTTAAAATCTGTTATGATCATTTTAATTTTTCCGTAGGTGGTTCTGGTTTCTTTGCTTTAATTCCTTTTTTTTTTTACTAAGTGCAGGCCTTTGTATAGCTTTCATTTGAATATAGATTAATCATAAAAACGCCCCACATGACAGAATAAAAAAGAAAAATAGGAATTAGCATTTTATTTTTCTAATTTTCTATCACAAAAACTTTTTCTGTTCGTTTTTTTATTGTTTTTATGACTATTCCTTTGAAGCCTTGGATCCGGATCAAAGATTTATGGCCTCCAGTCATATTTGATGTTTAATTATCCTGTTCCTTCCCGTTTCTCTGCACTCTGAGGTTGTGTTAGGTCCACTTTGTCCTCGCTTGTCTGTCTTTGCCATGGGTGAAGTTTGGAGCCTGCAGGGGACTGTGACTACGCCGCAGCCTGGTTTATACACTGCTGCTCTATTTTTGTTTTATTTTTTCTGCCCAAATCTGTCGGAGTCAATTACGGGGAAACTGTCAGAAAGAGTGGTTTAGTGGTCATTTTGGCCGAGGACTTAATGCTCCCTTCGACTTGAAAAGTTCGGCTTTTCAGGGTTCATTGCCTCGATGGGTCGATGTTCTTTTTGTATCTTAATTTAAATGGGAGGATTTGGTTTGTTTGTCTTCTCCTGGTGCTTTTCACTTGGTTTCTTGAGCTCAGACATCATCGCGGCACAGAGTGAGACTTTGGCATTAAAGAAATTGGCAGCATCTCGTTGATCTACACGCTGACGTTGAGATGTTAACATACCCTCGGATAGTTAATCCCTAATGTCACCGGGTCAGTAAATAAACAGAAGGAGAAAAGCCAAATTGAGGGAGTTTGCAGAAAAGCTCATTTGTGCTAATTATTTCTCTCCCGCCCCTCCCTTGTTAAAAGCTTTCCCACCCCTCCAATCAATCGGCACTTTAGCAAGCAGGAAGGGATGGAGGAAGTGCGAGCCTCATTAGCCTGATTGGGCCAATGTGGGAGATGGAGAGAGATGGAGGGAATGAGGGAATAAAAGGGAAAAGGAGGCAGCTTGGTCATCAACACTTGGCCCGTCAGAGCTTCTGTCAACAAGGCAAATGCTGCGTTCAAATATGTTTGTTTTGTAGAATCACGGTTCCCAGTGGACGTTAATGATGGCTGCCATGCTGAATAGGAAGCTATTAATGGAGTTTGTTTTGCATACCCGTTGGCCAAAGCCAAACATTTCAAGTAGGAATAAAAGATTATAGCTTGCAATTAAATAACTTGAGTTTTACAAGTTTTCAAATAGTAGTTTGAGACAAACTCTTTTGTAAAGCAAAGTGCAGCCATTCCAAAAAAAAACAAAAACCTTTAAGCCCAAGCATGAAACTAGACAAAATATCACAAGGGTAATAAAAAAAAAAAAAAAAAAAAAAAAAAAAGGAAAACAAGAGATATGCTTGTCCTAATAAAGTTTGCTGCCAAAAAAAAATGGTTGGGTTTATTTTCAAGTAGTCGTACTAAAGCATTTAGGACCAAAATGGTTCAACTAAACAGTTTCCTGCATATCATAAATCCTTATTTTGGATCAGTTTTACAAAGCTTGATATATATGTGACGTATTTTTATTTTTGTTTCTCTACCCTGTTCCTCATATTGTGGAAGGTCTAGACTTATTAATTGAATGTGTATATGATCAACCGATAAGTACACGTGTTTATGGAGAAAGAGAGCTAAAACGTCTCAGGAAAGCTGACCTCTTACCTGCAGAGAGGCTCTTTGTTCAATAATAAATATCTGAGAAGGGATCCTACATTTAAAATGTGTTATCTTTGAAAAAGACAAAATTTAAACACCTTTGCCTCTATCCTTCTACATCGAATTTGACAATTAAAAAAAATGACAGATGTTTTATACTTATGGAAAATGAAGAAAAGAATATGTAATTTGTGACCTGATGACAAGAACGGCCCCTCAACCAAAATAATTCCCTCTATCATTAGTGTAATGCTGCTCTATAAATTATATGCAGATACAGAATGAAAGCACTTCAAAGAATGGTAAAACCATTTTATTAACATAAATAATATAAAAACTACTACTCAGTTCAAGGTCATTATGTTATTTAGAGTCACTGCTAGGAGCCGGAACCACATGTGGTTCCTGTCCTAATGGGAAGAGCTTTATTCTCTTGGATCAGCTTAATAAATAAATACATAAAAAAAGAAAAACTTATTTTTTGATTAAGCTATCTACCAATTTAGAAATTTAAAAAGTGTATTTTCCTCTAAAAACTTTACTTTAATCTCTTTTTGTTTTCGTTTTTTTGGAACTGACTTTTAGATTTCTTGCATATAAAAGTATACCATAAGTTTAAATTATTAATGACATGCCATTTTGATATATTCAAATAATATGTTTAAAGTCCCACCTATACAAAAGTAAATAGAATAAAGCCTGTATTGTTTATGGAGTTGCATAATAAAAAGAATGAGACAAAAACTTTAATTCTATGTTTAACTTGTGTATATTATTTGAGTTTATCAAGTGAATATTTGATACTAATATTAACATATTAACATCATCAATACATAATTAAATATGATTAAAATGAAGACAAACTGATTCGACAGCATCAACCAGTTAAACATGGAGCGAACATTTATTCAGGGGAAAATATTGCAAAAAAAATTAACCGGTTTACTTCAGCTAAGATGGTGATGATGAATGACCTGAGCCAAACATCAGATTAAGGAAAAAACGGATATAAATAATCTCAACTCAAGGTATTTTTCAGTGTAATATCATAGTAAACATCAGGTCTAAGGAAAGTTCTAACTGAGCTAAAACTGGTAGATAATATCAAACTACATTTTCTTGTAACAGAAAAACTACAAATATCAGGTAACCCCTAATTATTAGAATTAACTTTTGATTAATTGAGAAAGGACCAAAAAAACTGTAAATTATAACTGCCCACTATTCTCATCAAAAACTATTAGTTATTTAATTAAAGATTATTACAACCATATTTAAAAAGAGAAAAATAGACTAATACACAAAAAGGCACAACAAAACATCAGCTTACTTATTGGCATAAAAAAAGACCAAACAGTTTTTATAAAACAAGCAATAAAAAAAAGCAATTATAATTAGAAAGGAACATAGAATTAAAGTTCCAGATTCAGAAGAACGACGTTGGAAAGATGTTAGTTTATTAAACAGTCCCGAGGGTAAAATAAAACAATCCGAAACTCTTTGTGTGATTAAAAGAAAAAAACTAGTCACATTTTATTCACATTTATTATTGCCTATCTAGGATGAAGTCACATAACGCAATGATTAACTAAGTAATGTAGTAAGAAGGATTTCAATACTTGATTTAATTTACTCTCCAAGGCAGGGGTATTAAAAAATCAATATACTGTAGTATATGGTAATTAATATAAAAGTCGACATGAAATTTGTCACATCAGTAAAGTTAAAAGTATTTTTTGCATTTCCCAAGTATGTTGTAAATATTAACAAATAAATGTATCAATATAATACTGTAAATATTGAATTAACACTCTGCTTCAAGTGAAGCAATTAGACGACTGCGTCCTCTCGCTGTTAAGAAATGAAAAAGAAACCTGATGGCCAGAAATAACCCTAAAAGTCTACTTATATGGATTTTTAAAGGGTTGATGTAAACTTTGACTGTGACCACGGAGCAGCTGGAGCTCATTGATCGGAAGAGGTAAAATAGAGTCAGTCAATAAAGTAGATCAGAGATGTAGAAAACTGCTGTCAGGTCATGCTGTGTTTTCAACACAAAAGAAGCTCAAAATCAATCACATTTAGATGCCTTTCGGAGTTTGGGCACTAACTTTATTTAAAGGCCACAGATGCATGAAGATGTGTTGGTTTGTTCAATCGTTGAATCCTCTCCTCGTCCACTGCAGCTTCACTGCTATACTCTCCTCTGTCTCTGTGTTTGTTTCCCTCCATTTAGACTTTACTGATTTGAATTCATCATTAATTAAATGAACTGTGCAAATAATTTTGACTAAAACTAAGACATCCAGGTCGGGATTAGAAACAAATTTGACATGGAAATGAAAAACACATTTCAGGAAGATTATCCTCATTGTAGACGGTGTTATATTTAAATAATAAAGTATAATGCAGTCTTACATTAAGCCTTCATTCTCTCTCATCTTTTTAGTAATGGCTTAGTGAATTAAGTCCAGGGGCTCTTTAACTCTTCCTTCTAAAATAGGCTTTAAAGAAAACCTGAGTCCTTGTCTGCTCTTTTTTTTTTTTTCCTCTGCTCGCAAAGACGAGAGAAGTGAGTCTCTTTGTGTACTTGCATGTCCTCATCACAGATGATGCTTTTGTCACATAATTGCATACACGCACATACAGAGGGTACAGAGAGTACACACAGCGCACAATGTACACAATTACCATCCTGTAATTGCGATCTATCAGACATTATTGTGAAATGTTGCCTGATCTGCGCACTGTTGAGTTTTCTGCATTATCAGAGCTTAGGAAATGACGAGGCTATTTATAGGAGCTTGTTATCTACTTAAATCCTGTTGTCGCTATTGTCCGGCCCTCAGAGCTGGACTGACTGATGGGAAGATCTGTTAGTTTGGAGGAGCAGAGCCTAGTGCAAAAACAAATGTATGGTTTTTACTTTTAGGAACCTAAAACCAAATTTTAAGAATCATTTTAGCTTGTTTGTTATAAAGTGATGTTTTAGATATTCTTTCACCACATCAACATGCATTAATGACACTAGTACTCAAAAAATAGACCTTACACCTGTCAATCAAAAAAATGAATCCCCCTAAGCATCATCTGACTGCAGGTTTCTGGATCCTGGAGCAGGACGTCGATGAAGCAGACTTCCAAATCCACTTAAACTTCTTATAAGAAATGTAAGCTGGAGATTTTTAGGAAATCCCTGCCAGCACTTGACCTCACTATTTTCGAAAAAAAATATTTTATGAGCGAAGAAAAAAAAAAAGGTCAGTATGGGAACACGAAGACATCTGAGTGACTGGATGGATTAGAATAAATCTAGATTAGCAGTATTACACTGCAGCTTTTCTAAATAATGTAGCAGCTGTTTCTAATGGCCAGAGGGTAGTACTAGTTTCACAGCTCAAACCAAAATGTGCATACATCATGTCTGACTTGAAAACAGTCTAAACATTTCCTGTTTTAGCCTATCAGCAAGGATCACCTGAATTATTCCTATTAAATGATTTCATAATGACATAGATTTTCTTATTACTTTTCCCAAAACTAAAATCTACTGATCTTTATTTTATTTTTTTCTTGTATTTAATCAACCTGAAAAAGCCTTGGTGACGACTGTGTGGCCTTATGAGTTTCTTAGAAACTAAAGGGCTCAGATAGAGTCGGGCCTACTATGTTTTTACTGCATGTGTAGAAAAATAAAACTGACAATATACTGTTTCAATTAATGTCACACAAATCAGCAGCTGTTAAGAAATATGGTTGAAGAGGAGGACAATTTAGAAATGAGTGGAAATTCCCAACATTATTTTTATAACAAATCCTTTTCAACAATATCTGTATCAACATTTTGATCAAGTAAGTGTTTACAGATAACCAAACCTTCAAAGTGAAATAAGATAACTGAAAATAGTAAAATTTAACACCAGCTCCAGTTTCTCTAGACTCTCCTGGACCTGCATCACATAAGAAATAGCAACATTTAACATTTCAGCACATTTAAACTTAAATTGTTAATTTATTTAATGGGCTAAATATTCTGATTTATTTTAGATTTCATTATATTCCATTTAACTTGTGGGTTTTTTGTTTTTAATATTCATTTTTGATGCTATAAATTATAACCAGTCACTTATGTGTCTTGGGTATAGAAAGCATTTGGAGCTTCTTATCTGTTCACACACTGTAACAGCACCTGTTTCTTCCATGATAACAGGAGCAATCCCATCATCACTGCTCCTTTTTAAATCTGAACCTAAATAACATATGAAAAAAATGGTCCTACTTCTGATCATACAGAAACATTCCCATTTATGTGCCATTGCATCATGTTATTATTTAAACTATGCGCCACAACATCAGAAAAAGCAATGACTTGATAATTTATGTGTTCAGTGGTTTGCAGGCAAAGTTCAACATCTTGCCTTACCCATTTTTTCCCTGGCTTCAGTGTTTCAAGCCTGACATTATTTTACTAAAAACGCTGCACATTTTTGTACGTGCAGGAGCGTTTGTTTTCATAGCTTTCCTTTTTCATTTAGGTTTTCTCTGCGCCGTACCTTCTGGTTTTTAGACTCAAATGTAACAAAGAAAAATGCAAAGTTTTGATAAAAACTTTCATCTATTAAATCTTTATCACAATTGAAGGCAAAATAATGCCAAGTTTTTCAATATGCTTTTATTTCGTTTTTTGGGGATTTGATAGAAAACATGTCAAAGGAACTCATAAAAGTATGTATAAAAGTATAAACATCATCATACTCTTTAGATGGAGTCAGGTTTGGTCCCCCAAAATGGACATGTTAGAGAAATGTGATTAGCCTCCATAAAAGTCAGAGACCCTGTGAAGATGATTGTTGATTGTTCAGTGTAGTCCTGTTTCTCTGACTGTGACTGGCTGGATGTGCCCTCTTCATCCTCTGACATGGGAGTTGGCTTGGAGCTCATCTGCTTTGCTATGTGTTTCCTGGACGGAGCCGCCTTTTACAGCTGCTTTTTTTATTTCTGCTTCTGCCTCTTTGAACCTCAGTCGGCCTCGGGAGATGGCCGCTCACACTGAGCCTGGTTCTGCTGGAGGTTTCTTCCTGTTAAAAGGGAGTTTTTCCTCTCCACTGTCGCTACAAGCATGCTT
>NW_015150463.1:2488489-2551776 GCF_000732505.1 Cyprinodon variegatus
TTCCTCCATTGCAGCCTATCTCCTTGGGATGGTGTCAAACTTTTGGTGTCGATCATTCGATTTCATCCTGGACACTACAGAAAATGGGCTTAAAGTGTAAAAAACCGAACTTCTCCTTTAAATTAAAGCTTTAGGGAAAATGTAGTGAAAAAATTCTTGACATCTCCAAATTCATTGTTGCTCTCTAATTTGAATAATTGATATATTTGGACATCTGGCTGACACAGTAATAGTCTGATGGTGGAGGGGCCACCTGGAGTGCTTTACTCCACCCATCTGCCTCTGGGTTACAGGCTGGTTTGGGTTTTAAGAAGCTGCTGCAGTGTGTGTTTGCTTTTTCTTCTGGTTTAAATGTTTTTACCCAGTTACTACCTTTGCTTAAAATGGTCTCTTGTGGCCATAATTGGCTGAAAGAGGAATAAAGAGGGATAAATAATTTCAACTTGTCTAAACTGGTACTGGAATGTTGCAACTTCTTTTTTTTATACCCCAACTGATATATGCACATATTCTTACTAAATATTAAGTTTTAGGTATTTAAAAAAGGAAAATGAGGAGCAGGGTGGTGACTTAGTCCAAATTAAAGTCTTAATTTCCCCCCCTGTTGTCTCACACTGGTAAAGAAAACTAAATCAAAGTTTTAATGAAACAGAATAGCTAATCTAATCATCACTTCAACTTAAAAGATCTTTTTTATGGCCTGCAGCTAAATGTTGACAAAAAGGTCCAAGTTAAAGCATCTTTGCCCCCTAATTAACAACACTTCCCTGGTTCCCAGTTTCTGTTTTGCAGTGAAGTTCAGCAAGTGGCACTGAGTGCTCAGAGTTTGTGTCGGAGCTGCTCTGCTCTAATGTCACTGTGTGGCCATTTTAAGGCTATGAATAATTCACCATTCTCCAGGAATTTATTTATTTATTTTGTAGGCTAAGAACTATCTGCTTCTGCCAAAGCAAAGGCTGAGAGTCATTACTTTAGAGGATAATAAATGTTCCCTTGAAGGAGACTTGCTGAGGTGTTTCGGTGGTCCCGTAGGAGAGACGGGCAAACTTCAAAGATGACTGGGAGCTCTAGAGGAGCTATCCTTCTGGATTACTCATGTGGTGTGGAGATGGGTTTGAATATCCAAGGGTTTACCCTAAACTACAGAGCAAAGAAAGACCATTATACTCATTCACTGCCGGGGTGATAATGAGGAAAGCAGCTCAGAGAACACTTAAGGTTGTTAATGTCTTTAATATCCTCCGTATCTTCTTCTCTTTTGCCTTCTGGTAAGGTTAGAAAATATGCAGCACGAACTGTCTGAAGACTAAGCAGATGGAAGCGAGTTGAGAAACGCTGCTGTAAAAGGACGACGTTGTTATGCTGGAACAGTTTCTCTGAGATGTTTCTGTCATCCTTTTTAAACAGAGCTTTTTACAGGGACACTAAAGTGTCTCTCTCTCTGATAGACAGCCTGATTTATACAGTTTGCGTTGTTATAACGCCCCAGAGGCCGTCTTGGTTTGCTCTCTGCCTTGTTTACTTCGCTCATGTCCGCTCCACCCATAGCTACAGCAGGCCACATCGGCTTCAGGTTTTTTTTGCTGTCGCTTCCGTTATCTCACTGCATCCCTCTGAGGAGTGTCCCTGGTTTTCCTCTGTGTGTTTCTGTGAAAAGAAACCTGTCAGGTTCTGGTTATCCTTCTTGTTCACGGTCCTTTAAAATCCCCCCTTTTCTCCTGTCAGTTTAGAGCAAAAACACAGCAATAACAAACAATGGATCATTTTATGATGCATGCGTCTGTTTTGTCAGTTGGAAATGCAGTCGGAGGAAAACGGCGTGATGTTGATGTGAAAAGTAAAAAGAAAAAAAATAAGAGGCAGAATGAACACAAAGCAAAAATGTTTCAGCCAAATAATAATAGAAAAAAATGATAATTTGACAGACATGCTGTTTGCACTGTGAGGCCATGGTGACCGCAAGCAAGTAAGAGTCTTTTGGCATAAGAATATAAATCATCACTCTGCGAATTACATTTTTAGGGCTGTGTTGAAATTATTCAGCAGCAGCCAGAGAGCGGAGAGCTGCTTTAAGATGGTTTCTACATACTGCCGCCATGTATAGTAATGGAACAGAAAGCCATCATCATCCAGGTCTGGACAAAAGTTTGGAATTATCTTTCCAGACTTTAATAGGTACTGTGTTCTTAAATTATTATAGATCTGATCCTCTATAAAGAAGTTGGGACTTCTTGTGCATTAATTGTTTTATCAGTGTAACAGCCTGATTTTCTTCTGAGGTCTTAAGGAATCCTAGTTTGCTTTGATAGGGACCCACAGCTTCTCTGTATTCATTTGGTTTCTCTCATCTTCTACTTGACAATCTTCTCTAGCTTCTGATGGAGTTGAGGTCAGGTGAGTTTATTGGCAGCATGGGCAGGTAACATGTCCTATTGGAAATCAGCATGTCCATAAAGCCTAACAGCAAAGTGATGCATGAAGTTTTTTAAATGTTTCTGATAGGGCGTTATGTTGACTTTAGACCTGATAAAACTACCGATACTGTGGCTCTCCAGTCTAACACTGATGGGGAAACTTCACTGTGGACTTAAAGCATCTGAATTGGGTTTATCTCTTTTCTTCCCACAGAATCGGAGTTTTGGATTTCCAGATAAATCACTGCATGCAATCTAAAAAATAATAATAATAATTAGATCATCCTTAAGCAAATGCTCTCGAGGCTGAGGTTATCCCTGCTCCCTGCTCTCTGCCACACAAACGTTCCATAAGTATCCTTGGATGAAGCACTCTGAAGTCAGTTTCTTAAGCAATGACCTTTTTTTTGGCTTTGCATCATTGTCACGAGTGTCTGGCTCCATCTGTTGGAAAACTGTCCTGCTCCATGACTGTGTGTCAGAAGATGGCATTTTTCATCAAAAATCTTCATCCATTGGTCCTATGTAGGGTTGTAATCTTGTTAGAAATACAATTTAAAGTTTTTTATGAAATGTAAAACATATTAATCAGCATTGCCAGAAATAAAATGGACGAAATAAATTTTTTTTTGCATAAAAAAAAGAAAACTTTTATCAGATGACCTTTTTACATACAATTAGAGAAAGTTAAAATTGTTTAAATTATATTCTAGTGAGATAGTATTCCCCCCCACTCCTGAATCAGATGGCAGCTTCAGCAATGTGTTGTTTCAGGAAATGTGGAATATTCAGTGACGAAAATGCATGAAATATTGACCAGAGGAAACAGAAAACTTGTTTTAGAAAAAATATTGTCCCTATATTTGTTTACACTTCTTATTTTTAAGCAGTTTTCTTTTATTTAATGTGCTCCTTAAATGACCATACCATTGTAATTGAAAGTCTGAAGGATAATTTAAATGTTAGATCAATCCTGCAGGTTTGTCTGGGGGATACCTACAATCTGCGGAAAAGATTTGCATTCAAACCAACCCTGCAAAAATACTCGTATCAGGAATTTGTTTGACCATTCTGAAACAAGCGCGTTTAGAGGGAATAAATTGACCTTTAACTAAATGGGCCGTTAATGCATGCAAACACCGGAGGGTTCCTTTAGCTTTTACGGTGCAGCTTTAAATCACCCTTCACAACACAGTGGTGCAGAAAAGGCAAAGTTAAAACTGTTCTCCTGCACATCTGTGGCCCAATTTGTCTAAAGCAGAGGCGACACACAGAGAAGAAAAGGATTTAAACGGAAAACAGTGAAACACTTATTCTTGTGATTCATCATAAATCTTTCACTTCGATTAATTATTTGAAGAAAACAGTTAGGAGATGTAACTTAATGAAATAATCCCCCTTAGATCCCATTTGTTTCAGCTTTAGTCCTAAAAGTACGTTAGATTAATGAAGCTGGAGGGCCTTACATCATAATGGGTTTTAACGGTAAAATTATAAAAGGCCTGCCTAGTGACTGATGAGATCTCATGCTTCTGTTGTTCTAAGCAAAGAGATTTACAGTGGGCTAAAAATGACAAGCTTACTATAATTACTCATCGTTCAATCTGTCTTATGAATCCATCCGTCTCTTTCTCCACGCAGCGTTTTTTTTTTTCTTCACAAACGCCCATCACAAGCAGTAACTCCGAGATGGACACTTATACACTCTTGCCTTCGTTATATTGATCCATGCTTACACAAGCGTTAGCACTCACTTAGAATGAGCAGACATGTCTTCACCCGAACATAGAGCAGAGCTCACTTCTTTAAAACATGCAACATGCGAGCAAACTTCCCGCTAAATGAGCGCGTGCCTCTGCTCTGGGCTGCCTGATTCCCCCAAATTGAATCACAAAGCAGCTGAGGCATTCATCCAGTCTGTGTGATTTAACAAGGTCCACGCCGTCCCGTCGTAAATCATATTAATAATCTCACATTGATTTTTTTTTCCTTTCTTTTTTGCGTGTTTTTAAGTCGGCATTGAAGCATTATTCTGGTTTGATTAACACAAACGCACACAAAGAAAACACATGAAGCTGCTTTTCCTCTCACAAGTCTTTATTCATCCGTGTAGAAAAAAAGAGGACAGACCAATAAATGAAACAGCATTTTGTACTCTGATTTGTCTATACATAAGAGTCTTTTCAGTATCACATCTGAGGAGATTTTTAAAGGAAAGATTTTCTAGAAAGAATAAGTGGTAGCTTTACTGCTCTTTTAAAACTGATAGTACAAAAAAAGAAAAAAACAAATACAAGAGTAGAGAAACTAAAAAAACAACAAAAAAAGAACCACAGCAGAGCTCCTCCGTTATCATCGGCACACAGTAACACAGGAAGGAAAATCAGCTGAGTACAACCAAAGAAAGAGGGAAAGGGCCTCATTGCTTATATGCTCTATCTAAATGTCCCCTCTACATCCCCCTTTCTCCATCATCTGAACATCTGGCTGTATTAAAGAAAGGATTTTCCATCAAAGTTCCTCCTGCAGTTGGGTGTGTTGGCGGGGTCAGTGAGAGGCGGTCAGAGAGCCGTTCTGTTGAGCTGCACAGTGAAGCGGTCGGGCTATTAACAGGTCCTGTGTTTCTCTGCTGAGCTAAGGCCGTAAAACTGAAAAGCCTGAGTCAACAGATTTACTGTCAACAATTTATCAGCTTACCTTGAATAATTTAGCTCAAATGAAGATTTCAGTGCTAACGATTTAAAGAAGACAAGTTGAAAGGGCTCCAGTTCTGGAGTTTGTTGAGGCCTCGATTTAATGGAGCATGATCTCGGCTGATTTATCGGCTGATTGGTCCAAAATGCGGGAGGACATTGGGATGTCTTCAGTGGAAACAGGGCTTTTACTGTAAACTAGGACACATTTTTTTTTTTTTATTATTTCCTGTTCATCATCTGTAAGAATGGCCAAAAGTATTGGTTTCATTAAAAGCCAAACTAATCAGACACTAATGATTACTTTTGAAGGCCTAAGTTTTGATACACCAAGATTATAACGGCAGTTTGTAAAAACCTGGCAATGTCTTTGTACACATCTAAATGATAAATTCCCTATATTCGGGTTAGATGTGGGGCAGACCTGTGACGCTATTTAAAGGGAATACCTCAAATACACTGTATCAATTAAAACAAACCTCTTAAGATATCAGGAGGAGAATTATGGACCTCTGCATATCTTCAACCTAGGCATGCTTTCTAGAGCTCTGAAAGCCCATATTCATCTGGTCAAACATGACTTGCATGAAATTACATGGGCTTAAAGTTACTCCAAAGCAAAAAACAAAACAAATTCAAGTTACACCTTGCAGATGCACTAAGGTACAACACCTATTTTGCAGGCATTTTCCACGATCTGAAATCAAAGCTCAAGTCCATTGACACAGTGTATGTGAATTTGTGGTTTAAAACCTCTCCTTAAGTTACTGGTAAATTCTTTTCACAAGTTTCTTTTCACTAAAAGGCTAAAAGGGCCAAGATCACATCTTTGAAGCTAAACAGAACATTGTGTTTTTCAATAAAAACGTTTTATTCCAGGGCATAAGTCTATAGCTTTATATACTGTGCCCATGAAGACTCTGGTAAAACATTTAAGCATTGTATAATTTACTACTGCAGATCCTTGGATCTCAAACTGGAAATCTCCATTGGTGAACATTTGACAGCTTTAAGAGGAACTAATAGAATTGATTTCATTTGAATTGAAGCTCAAAAAGTCCATTAGAATTTTTGTTTAAGGTAATTGATATAGCTGGAAAATAGATATTTACTTTTAAAAATGTGCATCTAGGATTTTCTTTTTAAGCCGAGAACAATTAATGGTGGATTCTTCTGCCGCACTTCATCTAAGTCTTAGCCTGGGTCTCAAGATGATCTTAAATCCCAAAGTAATTCTGATTTTAGCTGCAAGTTAGAAAACTACTATTTATCAGTTGTTGTTGTCTGTGACTAAACTAAATACTTTAAGCAGTATTTGCTTTTAAATATGAAGGCATTTGATTGACTCAAACCCTAATAGATTAGGCTCAGAAGAGGTTTTACATGTCTGTATTTTTCTATGAAAGATTTAATGAGATGCAAATAGCCTCAATAAAGCTGTTACCCCCACATGACAGCCATATTGGATTGTTTTTTTCCTCTTTTAATTCTGACTTCATGAGGACTTTGTGTTTAATATTAATTTTGAATATTTTTTATTCAAACATGCAGTAATAATAGGTTTACTTTTCGTTGCTCCTTTCTTTTTGTCAAACCCAACAAAGTAAAAAAGTCTAACTCTGCTTTCTTGACATAATTTTAAAAACTTGGTATTTATATTAGGGGTACTTTATTATTATTATTATTATTATTATTATTATTATTATTATTATTAACTGTTGACCCATTACATGTTAATTAAAAAAATACTGTGGTTTTATGTGTAACCAGACTACATAAAAACATGAATATCAAATTGCAAAATCACATTCAGTTTAATGTGTATTTTTTCTGTTTACATGTTTCCCCACAATTAATTTTTCCTAAACCATTGTAAATAAACCCAAAAGAATTCAGACAATATAATGTCCTCCACCGAAATAATATGCTGCTCCAGTTTATTTACAGATTTAAAAAAAAGTTTGGCTTTTCTGTTGGAGATAAATGAGTTGCTATTATAAGATGCATGACTAGTTTCTTTCATGACTGTTGGAAGAAATAATTCAATAAAGAGACCAAGACAAATTAAAAACTGGGTTCATGCTGTTCTCCTTTTTTTCCATTTGCCTTGATTGCTTGGGTATTATTTTACCTTTTGTTTCTTTCTTGCTTGTGTACTTTTATATTTTGAAATAGACTTAGCTATATAAATCAAACACAGTTCAGTCAGGTTTTTTTGACAGAATCATGCAGTCTTTTATCACTCATATTCACTGGAAGCAGGGGACACGCTGAGGGCCAAATTTATCTGTTTTTTAAGATGAAGAAGTCACATTATTTCAGTTGTCATCCCTCTTCTCCTCGATCTCCTTTTCTTTTTGTCCTTTTTTTGCCTCCTGCTGCTTCATTGGCCACATGCCCCTTTTAACTTAACTCCTGTGTCTTCTCCTTCCTCGCTCTCTGCCATAAGCAAACCACCTCTCTGAGATACTGCATCCCTCTCAAACAACACCCCTTTCTCTTTCCCCCCTCCTCATTTTTTATCTTTTCTCCATCCACCCATCTATCTATCACCCCCCCCCACACACACACACACACACACACACATTCCCTCTATCTTTCCCACTCATTAGTCTACCCATGCTGTGGTTTGTGTCTCCCATCTTTGTCAGCGCTGTTGTCACCGCTGTCAGCTCCCTTGGCGAGAACAAAGTCGTCCTCTGCTCACAGCACCACAAAAGATACGATAGGAATAAAAGGAGAGGAGCTTCGGCTCCAAAAGGAAATGAAAAAAAAAAAAAACTAAAAAAACAGGCGGAAAGATGGAAAAATTAAAAAGGGAGGGAGTAAACCATCGGAAAGAAGGGAGCTAGGAACACATCTTTTCATGTCAGCCATGATGCATTGTCATCTGTGAATTCTAACAACCATTGATTTCTCCTTTCTCTCATCCATTTTATCTTTACAGCACAGAGTTTACAGTTGGAAAAGATATGAGTGCTATCTCTATTCACATCAAGTGCCTTTTCCTCATATTATAAATATATATCCTGCTAAATCGGCTAAGCCTAATATATCAACCTCAAATAAGTTACCATGTATTGTTATGAGCTGAGAAGAGCAGTAGGTTTAAAAGACATTGAGATATCCAAAAGAGAAAACATAACAATTTATAACAATAAGCAGTGCTGAGAGAAGAGCCTACTGTATAATGGGACTCTTGCTTCTGCCGCTCATTAACATTGTCCCGTCATTGTCATCTACTAAGCAAACCAATCGGAATCAAACCATCAGAGGCACAGAGGGTACTTTGGAAACCAAGGGCAAAATGCCACCAGCTAACAGGGCTCTGGTAGCTCAGGCAGTGTGCCCTGCATCATCACGTGTAAGCATAATCTATGTCAGGGATGCCACCCTCTCTGTAACCACGGTTGGTACCATAAGTGACATGATGGTGGCTGGCTTGACTTAGGATGGTTCCATTGAGACTGCCAGTTCCATGGTTGCTTCTATAGGTCCCATTAGCTTGGGAGGAAGAGGAGGAGGAGGAAGGAAAAATTGTGTGGATGTATGTAACATCCTCTAACTTAGGTTGCAGGGACTGATGGGCCATAGCTGTCATCTGAAACCCTGCAGGTGGGGCTCTGATCTCTAGGATAGAAGTGTCTTTCTTGGTGCCTGACTCTACATAATCATCATAATTTTTCCCACCCCGTCCTCTGCTGTATGTTCCTGAGTCCCCAGACATGTAACCCGACCTCTGTCCATACCAGCAGAAGATGGCAAAGATTAAGAGCAAGCTCACCAATGCTGTGGCACCCCCTATAATTCCAGCTAATGGCAAAGCTGTTAGCTCAGTGTCCTGTCCGTCTTTGTCTGTACCCTCCACTCCAGAGCTGGCATCTCCAGTCTCTATCTGAGCACAGGCTGAAGCTGAGTCTTTACTGTCTGTGTCCAAGCTTCCACCTCGCGATGAACCCATGCTGGATCCACCAAATGAGGCCTCCTGTCGTAGTGGCACAAGGCAGATAAGGTAACGTGAACGTGGAGTTAGCTGGGTAAGGACATACTGCCTCCTCTCTCCTGGAACCAAAGTCTCCGTCATTGAGCCAAGAGCTGCACTGCTTCCCATTCTTAGCCATGACAAACGAAAGGAGGGTGCCGGCTGTGGGTACAGCCAACTCACAAGGACACTGTCTGAAGAGAGAGGTTTCACAGTCAATTCTAAGGCCTCTCCAGATACTTGTCCACCTTTCCCTGGAGGCAAGGGCATAATTAGGCCAGGTCGCTTAGGTCGCAGAATGAAGAGAGAACCTTGTGTAGAGACCAACAGAGGTGCAGTAGTAGTGCTTTCATGGGGGATAACTTGACTCTCCCCAACATCATCTTCTGCTTCTCCATCTTTCTCGACTGGGGTCACCACTTCTCCAGGACTGGAACCTGCTGGTGGGGGTCCTTCACACTGCTCCATTAATGATGTAAGATCTCTGAGCGTCTGGCCTCGTACAGACTCAGGCCCCTGACAGATGAGGCCTCTGACAGTCACTGCCGACCCACGACCATGCAACCAAGAATGAAGCCAGCGAAGGTTGCAACCACAGTACCAGGGGTTTCCTCTTAGAAGCAACAGCTCCAGGCTCTCTGTGTCTCTCAAAATTCCTCTAGGCAGACTGGTCAAATTGTTTCCTGACAGGTCCAGTCTCTGCAAGTGCCTCATCCCTTCCAATGTTGCCCTTGGTATGTGGGTCATCCCGTTATCTTGTAAGTGTAGTCGTACCAGGTGAGCTGAAGGTAGGTTGACTGGTGGAGATTGCAGAGCGTTCCTGACTAGTGACAGCTCTGTTAGGTTGGATAGACGAGAAAAGGTATCATCTGCGATGCGCGTGTTAGCCAGAAGATTTCCATCCAACACCAGACGTCGTAGGGAGGAAAGACCACGGAAGGCGTGCGTTGGTATGGTGCTTATCCTGTTATCATCCAGTCGCAACTCTTCCAGGGATGCTGGAAGGCCTGCTGGGATGCTTGAAAGGTGATTCCGGGACAAAAACAGCAGTCGAAGCTTTGGGGTCCCTGAAAAAGCTCGATCCTGAATGCTAACCGTTGATATTGAGTTATCATCCAAGTGTAAACGTTCTAGTAATGGTAATTTTGACAAAGCTGATCGCGGTAACGTTCGTATATTATTGTCTTGCAAATGTAGCTCCGTCAAGGATGGTGGAAGGTGTATTGGAAACTCATCCAACTGGTTGGCATATAGGTAGATCACTCGTATAGAAGTGCTGCGTTCCAATGACTGTGGCAGCCCGGCGTTGCTCAGCCTGTTGCTCTGCAGGTAGAGAATAGCAGCCGTTAATGGCAGTGGAGGGATTATACTCAGGCCACGGTCATTGCAGTAGACAAAGCCCTCATCACATCGGCACACGGAGGGACAAACAATGCCCTCATCTCCTTCGCCCGTTTCCATGGCGATTGCAGCAGCTGCCAGCTCCAACACCTCAGCCAATAAGGTGAGGACCAGGAGGAGGAGAAAGAGCCAATCGCGAAGCTCAGCAAGACTTTCAGCTGCCATGATGGGATACAGCTCCTAACCAAAAGAGAGGGAAAAACTAAATTAATACAAGAAGAGGTCAATCATTCTAAAGCCAAAGGGCACCTGACATATTAAATTCAAGTAAAAAGAAACTGGACAGTTGAACTTTTTGAGATTTCCAATTTTGAAACTTCCACCTGCTGGCTAAAGTTAAGCCTTTTATCTCAAGAGCTGAAAAGAGTTGAGAATAGAATAGTCAGATGCCCTGAAGAGAAACTGTCCAGTATTATGTGGGTCAAAGCGACGAAGCAGAAGACAAAGTGACATTTAGATGCAGTGGGTGCAAAGAGGGGTGGGTAGACTGGCAATACAGATTATAAGAATCAGAGAAAGGAAAGAGACAACAGAAATGGAGAAAATTGGACAGTGACAGTTGAAATGGGGGAAAATAAGTGAAGAGGGCTTTATTTCCTGGGAGGTTAACAGAGCTGGAGTGAGTGACACGAAAATAAACTGGAGGATAGATCAGGGAGAAGGAGATTAGATTAATTGGCTGCGGCAGAATGATGGATCTGAGAACAACAAGTATAAAAGTTGCTGTGACAGCACTAGATCTGACCCTGTCAGAAAATGAGCATAATAACTCAACAGAGAAATATAATTTTACAGATTTCTGAAGGTTTAGTCAGATGCAGCCTGTGCCCGTTTGAGGTCACAGCCACTTGGTGCGTTGCTCGTTCAATATATTGGTAATTAACATACCAAGCAGTAAGTACTATTCTTTTTTTTTTTTTCATCAGTCAGTTATTGTTTAATATCTATAATTTATTCAATAAAAGGTTTCTTGAATTTCCCCTTTATCCAGAAAATCATCAAAATAGCTCTGGAAAAATATTTTTACTTTGTGTTGCATCTTCATATTTCAGGTCATCATATAGCCTTTAATTTAAGAATACCATGACCTCTATTCATTTAGGTTTCAAAGATAAACAGGCTACCTGAACCATTAGTTGTATCTGGCAGGGGCATCCTTCAAATGTTAAATTTGATTGAGTCTCTTACATTGAGTTTTGATTAGTTATTCTTTATTTATATGTGTTAAATTTCTTCTTAGCTTGGTCTTATTAGGTATAAAAATCCTTATTCATTTTTAGTGTCTTTGTTAAGCAACTTCTGAGTCACCAATGTGCTTCAGATCCTTGTCTCAATGTTTTACCAAAGCTAACCTGAGTTTGGTCAGAGAACGGTCTCCTTACATCTTTTTCAGGGTAAATGAAACAGTCTACCAGTGTAATTTGTTTGTATGCTTTTTTGTTGTTGTTTGAAAAGCTGAATTAATTTTATTCCAGCTGCAACTGGACATTTTCCTTCCAAACCTTTCCTCTATTTTGCCACCTCTCCCTGAATGAATATTCCCAATGTTTTTTTGGATAATCAAGATCTTTTTGGTATATGTGAGACCAACCCTAACCGAGGCATATTGCCTGTGTTTATTTAAAAATTTTTTACTTACTGGAACCATTAACAGTAGAATTTGCTTTTGAAACCAATACATAAAAAGTTTGGATTTATCAGTCATAGGTGGGCAATCTGTTGATAACATTTCCCCCCAGATAGATTTAAGGAAAATTGGCTTTTCCCTCTTAATAAGGTGAATAACCAGCATTCATTTATTAAATAATTCGAGACATTTTCAGATTTTTATTTATTTATTTTTTTTATAACTCTTTATATTTTAGGTCACTATTTTATATTTTTTAAACAAAAGAAGTCTTGAATCAAATTTTAATTGCATGATTTCTACAATTCCAATTAAACTTCTTTAGCACTTCTGTTTGTGCAGCTGGAGTAATGTACAGTAACAAAATTTGTGGAAATTACATTTTAACTGATAAACCCTTTGTTATGTGGGTAGCCTGAGGCTGAAATATGTGCCCTGATGTGAAAGGCCTGACGTGATTTGACAGCACATTTGATAAACAAATCCTCCACAGGCAAGCTTTCTCTCTCTTCCCCCCTTTATACCCACACGTGTGTGTTCGTGTGTGAACTCTGTGCTCGATGCAAAATTGCCCCTCGGCTGCAGTCAAAATCCATGCAAAGCAAACAAGAGATGGCAACAATAGAAGAAATGAAGAGGTTGGAAGGGGCTGAGGAGACAGATGGAGACTTGGACAGTCAGTCAGGGGAGGAAAGGGGAAATGAGTTGCTGGCAGAGAAGACTGAAATCGGTATCAGCTGAGTTCGCTGCAGAAAGAAGAATGGATCCAATCCCTGACTGAGTGTTGTTTTTTTCGGCTAGATAGGTGTAAAAATAGCTTTGTTTGGTGCTTTTATATGGCTGTGTTGCTTCTCAGTGTAAAAATGTGACAGAGATCTGTATCTACAACAACAAGCTCCTGTCTCGGCCTGACACTGTATTAGATACATCAGGGTGAATAGTTGTGTGTGCTACAGAATTTGGCATGAACCTTGTTCTGATTCCCTCTTTTCAACCCTTTTTTAGCTGTAACCTGTGTTTTCAAAGACAGAGAAAGTAGACATAAGCATGTACATAAAGGGAGTGTAAAGGTAGGAGCTGAGACCAGATTGGGATGCTCTATGAATATCAACTAGCATATGTTTCGGCGCCACAACATCCCCACTTTCCTCTCATAAATATCTTCTTGGCACAAGCTTGTTTGTGTGTTTTCGCCCACATGCTAAGGTTTCCAATCGACATGTTGCTTTAATGATCTTCAGATTTTCTGTCCTACGCCGTCCCTTGTTCGATCTCTCGCTTTCTTATCTCTCTGCAATTTTATCTTTGACACCGTCTACCTCTCTCATCCGCACGCCTTCCCTTTATGACCTGTCATTATATCCACTTTAAGGTTTGTTTACAGAAGTATCCCTGTCTTCTCTTCAAATGTCTCCATCTTCTTCTAATCCTCCTTTATCGTTTCCTCTCCAGTTGTTTGTTGATTCCTACACACTGAGATTGGATCAATCAGAAGGGGTTTAGTCTCCCTGCCTACAACTCCTCATCTCCTCTCCTCCTTGGCAACAGAGACCTTATTTTCTATTCAGATGCAGCAGATCCCCCCCTTCCTCTCTTTCTCACTCCTCAGCCTCTTCTCTGCTGTAGATAAGAACTGATCAGATTCTTGGTCTGAAATTATGTGACCAGCCGACACCAGTTCTGGCGTATTTTCTTTAGGAACTATAAATGACAGCATTTAAAATGTATTTTCTCTACCTGGTGCCCTCTTTTAAGTTTTTTCCCAAAAGGGGCCTAGGCTTTAAGCTTTGTCCCTCTCTGCATCGTATTTATTAATTACTTAAGTCCTACAGGTTATAGGACAGAGGTTTCCATAGAAATCAAACTAACCTACGCCAATAACAGAAAACCTTACTTTTATAACTCACCAACTCAAAGCAGAAACTCATTTCATTTTCTACATTCATTCAGAATAGATGAGTTGCATCTAGCTTTATACTTGACAGGAGAAAAGATTTAATTTATAGAGCTGTGAAAAAGTATTAACCTACAACATATTTCTTAGATTAAAAACATTCTCATATTACATTAGGATAATCTGAGGTTATAATACTAGAATCTTTTAAATTAACTGTTGTGGTTACTAGTATAATCGATTCTACTCTACTAGAAAATCCTGAAGGAGAATATCAGATCATAAGTTCGACAGTTTAGGCATAACAATTATTTAAAAAGACCTTGAATTCTAAAGAAGTAATGTTTGTAGTAGCTCAGTCAGAGTGAGACCTAAATATTTCTTAGGTGCCGTAGAAATATGTTTAACAGGCTTCTGTCTGATTTGGCTGCATTAAAACAAGTGAAGAAGAAAGAACCAAACTCCCACATTGACAGAGATCCAAACGCTATATTTATCAAAAGGATGGCAAACCATTTATTGGGTTTAGGTACACTTTGTCACTTTGTGCCAATTTGTTAAATTTCTTTCCTCCTTAATGATTTAAAATGATAATTCCAGCCGTGTTTTTGTATTAACTCTGTATATCTTTGTCTACAGTCTCCGTCTTGTAGAAGATGAATGATGCCTGAAAATATTTCCCTTTCTGAAATCCTCTTTCTTTTTTTTCTTCCTGTCATTTCATTTTCAAACAGAAAATTTGTAGTCAAAGTCTCTAATTGAGTCCTTTTTACTCAGTCACAACTTCCACACTAAAGAGTATATTTCTAGTGCAGCCTGATACTGCTCAGGTGTGATGCATTTACTGAAGCTAAAATTTTTTTAGATTTCAGTTGGCCTATCATGGATTAGGGTTAGTGGAGCATAAAATCAACTGGTTTCACTTTTTGCCTTGATGTGAGGTCCTTAGAAAGGTCGCTCTTTAAGCTCTGAACCTTTGTGTGTCTTTGTATTCTTTTTTTCCCCTTATCATGTAGCAGAAAACCACCTGTAAGTGCAGTTAATCTCGATGTGTTGAAAGCACAGCGAAGACGTGCGTGTAAAAGGTCTGATCGACCCAGTGTGTGATTGCCGAGGGCTTTCTAACCTGCTCAGTCTCTGTGCCTTTCACGTCCGCCGCAGCTTTGTTTTTCCTGTATCGGGGATTTGTGGAGAGGAGTATTAGAATGTCTGTGCGTGTGATTGAAGATGCCGCTCTGGATTTCTCTGTGTTAGCACGGTTTCACAGTCTCCTTTGAATCGTTCAGAAGTGTAGCCTCTTTCCTTCGGGCTGTGGAATCTTCCTCAGCTTTGGTGAATTATGATAGGGATGATGATAGCCTGTACTCCAGGGCTCCACAAGTAGCAACACCAGCATGGCTCAAAGCCGCCACGGCTTCCACATTTGTGTGTGTTTGGTGGGTGCTAGTGTTCCTGCCAAGCCTTGTTCTCTCTTTCTGAGTAAGGGGCTTTCAGGCCTGCCAACTTAAGTCATCTTCATTGAGTGTCCAGAGGATTAATTCTGGAACTACCCCTCCACACCCAAATGCTGCAGTTGGGCGGGCAGGCAGTCAGAAGATGGCTGACAGCTTCAGGGTCTTACTTGGAAGTCAAAAACAATCCTGGATCCCCATGCAAGCACTAGGTCATGCAGAAATAGTGCCGTATCGTGCTACACTCACTTTGAAAAAGCAGGTAGGGATTTGGATTGGTGAAAAGCGGGGAGAGATGAGAGGATGCGTTAAACAGGCCTCAAAGGAGAAATCACAATTACTCCAAAATAAGTGTCACAGTTTAGTGATGACGATTAAAATGTTTAGTCCAACTGTCCTGTTTTGAATCTCTAAGCTTCTTCTAGATCACACGGATCATCTGCAAAGTCAGAGGATATTCACTGCTGTATAGAGCCCTCTCTGAGTAGTGCTGGTACACAGTTCAATGTAGGGAGCTCTGTGCTGCAGCCTTGAAGAAATAGACAATCTTTGAAAATCCTTCACTTCAGCAGATCAGCCGCTGGTTGGGAGCTAGTAGTAGTCATTCATCTGTAAAGACAGAGGCAAAAGGAAAAAACATCAGAATTTATGTCGAAATCAAGAAAATAATACTAAAAAGATGAGCTTTATTGTTAGCATTCATTTCTGTTGTTTATATATGAAGTTATCTTTTTACTACGGGTATTACTGATGATGATCGTGATCATTTTGAAACATCACTCTTACATTTATACTAATATTAAGTGGATGTGTTCAGCTACTCACAGAGACAGACCAATAAACTCCTACAGCAACAAATAAATTGACTTTCAAACAACCACTGGCTTAACATGGCCTCTTCCTCTGCTTGGACTGTTTATAAATGTATTCATTAAATGAAAATGCACAAATGTGTTTGAATAGCTTCACAGTCATTCACTGAAGTTGCTGAGCAGATGTTTAGTATCTGTTGTCATATTTAACATTTTATGTTTGGAAGCGAATTTGACTGATTATGCACTCTTTTGTTATCCATAACAGAATGTTCTTTGTTGGAGAACACTGCCCCCGACCCAACAAGCTGACTTTGAGGTGGGGGCACCTGCAGCACAGATGAAAGGCCTATCATTCAGCTACAGTCCATTAAAAATCACTGATTAACTTTTGAAATGACCCATAAAAACCATTATCCACCCGGGAGAACAAGGCTTTACAGTGTTTGCCATCACTGATTTACTTGCAGAAAGGCCAGCACCTTCTTCTGCTTTCAAACTATTGTCACTGCTGACAAAAGGAAAACACAACCTTGAAAACACAACCTCTCCTGTAGGCTGGACTTATTGGGGAGGTATGGAGGCAAATAGCCTCTGTTTTGATATGATAAATAACAAATATACTAAACAGAATATTTTACAGTGAAAACTTATTTATATAAATTATATAAAAGCCATATATTTAAAGTTTTATTGTCATTTTAGTTTACTCCTAGAGTTAAACTAATTGTTTTAACTCATTTTTCCCCTAAGGTAACTGGACTTTGAATGAAAAGTGGTTTCATTGTGCCTGTACTTGATTTTTGACTTAATATTTGGGACCTTTTTGTAAAAAAGGATTCAAATTTAAAGGTTATTACAGTTTCGGTTGGGCTTTTTGTGTGAGTTAGAGATCCCAAAGAGTTTTGACCGATTTATTACAAAACCGAGTATGTAATTTTTTAATAAAACAGCTTCCCATATGGTCAGAATAGATAAAGTAACATTTATGGGATTCCATGACGCTGTGGTATAAAGGTGCACCTCAAAAAACATGAGTTAAATTGGTGCTTCATTTCAGAAATTCAGGTGAAAATTTAAACATAAATATTATATAGATTTAAAAAAAAGTTATATATTTCAACTTTTTTTCAGTTACATCTGAGTATGGTTTTAAGATACTAATTTCTGATTATGTGAACACTCACCAAGATGACAAAGACAGATTTTTATTGCTTCATCATTATGTTATGGCTTACATGGGAAAGTGCTGACAATGGTTGATAATTTCTGCAGGCTATTTACTGTATGCAGTGTCTAAACGTATTAATGGAAAATTCCGTGGAATGCAAAAGTGGCAGAAAAAGACAAGCAGCAGGGACAGCATGGAGTCACTACACATAAATACACTGAATTTATACAGAGCTTTTACAGCAATACTGACCAGTGAAAGAGCTCTACACCATAGCCACATTCACCCAAACACAGATACAGACGCACAGATCGGCACAATTTTAATGCCTTGTCCAGACTCCAGAGGAACTGGTTGGAGTTGAACTCACAACTTCCCCAAATGCAAGATGACAACTCTTTCCACAAATGTATCCAGGATATCTGAAGCTACTGATGCATTCCCTGCATTAATACAGGAGAAAAGTGTTTCACCAGAGCTAAGGAGAAAACCGACAGGTGTGTTTCCTGTGGTCTGTTCAGAATAAAGGGACATTTTATCCTTTTTTTCTAGATCAGGATCCCAGATTCCAAAGAGAGCAGAGAGGCAGAGAATCAAACCTGCTTTAGTTTTAGAGTGAACCGATGTTATTCCTCTGAGTGTTAGTCCACCTGCTTTCTGCACCAAAAGCACCAATACCTGCTTTCGTTACTTTGGTACCACTGTGTTAACAGGCAGCAAACTGAGCTGAATTAAAGTCTGTAGAGCTGAAAGCAACTATTCAATCAGGCTGGGATTTCTTAACAGGCCAACAGGTCATATTGATGCACTGATTCAAGCAGAAGGAGCCCTGACCAACAAAGACTCCATATAATGTCCAGCACATGGACATCTTTTAGGCAGACTGATGTTTCTGCATTAGAAAGTCTTGATAGTGGTCTTATATACTCTATATTTTCATTTTTGTAAAAAAATAACTGAATTTCATCTGCAAATAATTGACAAATGAACAGTAATATAAAAAATATATAAATTTCTATTTCTGGTAATTACATTTTTTAATTGAATTACAGCAAAAAAGTCACCTTTGGGTGGTATTTATTTCTCCTGTTTAAACTAGAATAATATTCAGATGTTGTAGCTGGAGTTTGGATTTTGTTATACCTAAAACAGTTTTTATTTCTTTGTTTAGTTTTATTTTTTATCATGTGAATTTGTTTTAAATAGCACCAAGTTGTAATATGACTGTTATATAACTGTTGACATAATATGGAGTACTAAAAGGACTCAATAATTATCCCGTCAGAGTGGTTGTACCTTTAGAAATGAAGTACGTTGTAAAAAATGAAGGTCAGTGCTGCATATGTGCAACATTATGCTCCCAACACACAACAGACCTCCCATTAAGGAAACGGCATGTTTTATGTCAGTTTTATTTATTTATTTTTTTAACTTTGAACAAAGCCGAGGATCTTTCATTAACAGCCACGCACGAAGTGCCTGTATCTTATGAAGAAAATAAAACCCCTGGTGAATACTGGCTTTAAAAATACAGGGTTTTCATCAGGCTCACACACAGATTCATCAGAAGCCATTAGCGGCTCCGCTGCTCACATTCGCCCATTCACTTCATCCCAGAGTTGGGAGACTACAAAGCCAACTGCGAGATTTTCATCCAGTTTGCAAAAACACAAACCGAAACAAATAAAACTGACCTCATTTTCCTTTCTGAAGGACACACACTGGAGCCCAGAAGGATTTGTTTAACTGACTTAAACTATAGCCTGTGTATGTTCACCAAGGGTGCTTAATGTTTAAACTGAACACCTGACAGTCTAGGCGATGGTATATTTGCGTTTTTTTATTTTATATTCAGCAATAAGACTAGCTAAACAGATGGGAAGGAATGCGTTTTACTGGGTGCAGTTTGGAGGAAGCAGTTATGTGGTAATATAAATTGTCCTATTCATAAAAACATGAGAAATGTGATATCCGGTTTGTGGATCGTAAAAAGATTTCTCTGAGCAGAATGAAGCAGAAATATGTAATGAAAACCGCTTCATTTGGGACAGAATGCTAAACAGTGTTTGTAAAATGTAGTTTGCATGGAAAAAGAGTAAACACTGCCTTTTCAAGGGCAACAATGATGTATGAGAACCTTTATAAGTTGAGCTACAGCTGAAGAAATGACCTAACTATACTGCAAAGAGTTTAAACATGAAGGAAGGGATGTATAATAAAAAAAAAAGGGATTGAATATTCCACTGAGACACGTTGAATAATTAATGCTTATGATATTAAAAGTCAAGCTCACATTGTAATGAAAAGAAAATGTACAGAAATATAAACAAACATTTCAGAAGGCAGTCAAATAATTGGGATGTTTAAAAATGCATTAACTTAGATAGAGTTTAAGGAGCAGCTGGATCCTAAAAAGTTTGAATATGTCCAAAATATAATACAATAGGTCTTAAATCATATTTGTCATGTCCTACATTTGTAGGCTCATCTATTCCTCCTTCCATTGTTTTCCAGTAGCTGTATGAAGCTTCTGGTAACATAGTTTTAATGTGTTTTTTTTCAGCTGCAGTTTAACTAATCTTGTTATGTGATCAACTCCTAGAAAATATACATTTGATTAGATTTAGCTAAAGAAAAGAGATTTTGATAGCTGGCTAGAGCCTGTCAGGAATTACACTATAAGACTGCTTTAAATGAGTCTAATGCTGCGTTCACACCGGGGGCAGCTGGCGCGACAGAAGCAGCGAGTTTACATGCAAAGTCAATGGTTGACGCGCGTCAAGGCGCAGCAAAAGGTCCCGCGGCGCGTTTTGAGCAGCAGGCGCAGCGTGTCTGAGCAGCTGAAGCAGCGCGTCGGGCGCGTTTAAGCATCTGACGCGCGTGACGCGCCGCAGACGCGTTGCTGCTCGAGATGGAAAAATTGAATTTTTGCTGCTCGACGCGCCGCGTCAACCAATCAGAGAAGCTGATCTTGGAGCTGGCTGGGAGAGAGACACAGCGCTGATGACACAGACCGCTCTGATTACTCCTCTTAAACAGTTTATTAACGCATAATTAACTTAAAATATATACATCTGCCGGCAGAATATGTTCGCTTTTATTATTCTGGTGCCTGTAGATCGGATTATTTAGATGAAAAACACCTACCAGCCGCCGCGGTAAACCGCGAGGAGGCGACCCGGCCAGAAGCTGCTGATGAAGGGATTCGTTCTGTCGGCGCACTGCTGGTATGTGGGGGTCTGAGCGGCTCCGACAGAAATAACATTGGGAGACAGGATTGTAATCTGGATGAACTGACTGCACTGATGAAGTTTTCAGGTGTATTTTCTCACTTAAACACATATTAAAACTACTTTATTCCCACTGATCACAGCAAATATAGCTGCAAGGCAGAGAAAGGATAGAGTAGCTCCGCCCAACGCGCGTCAGAGCCACTTTTGAACCGCGCAACCAGAGCAGCAAAGCTGCTTCAGCCGCGCGTCAGAACTCACTGGTACAAGCAGCAAAAATGAAGCAGCAGACGCGATTTTGCTGCTTTTGCAGCGTCCGGTCTGAACGTAGCATTAAATTAATGGGCTCCAGTCCAGAGTCAAAATAAAATACAAAATATTTGACATGATTATAGTTGAAATCTTAAGTAGAGCAGTGAGTCATGTAGATCTAAAAATGTGGGGGGGGGAAAAACTCTTTTAAAAAAGTAAAAAACTGAAGTTTAACTTGGTGAAAATTGGACTAACAGCAAATTCTGTTGAGGTTCTAAATTAGTGAAAAAGTAAATTTAGTACAAATGAAGTAGCCCTAAGTTTAGTCATAAACCATTTTTCTAATCAAAAATAAAAAGAAAAGAAATTAGTCTGTTATACCAAATAGGAGTATTGTATTCAAGCTGTAGACATTTATCTCTGTTTTTTACTTAATAAATAATAATAAAGTACATTTATATAATCAGTGGTAATCAAACAGTATTTCAGAAGTAGAAAAACCAGGATAAAAAAAAAAATGCATATAAGGTGGAAAGCCGGCACTGGATGGCAGCTCTGTTAACCGTAATCTGCTACTGAGCTGTGCATCTGCTGGTTAGTTTCGTTTTTTAATGCTCACTGTCCAATTGTTATTTGGATGACTTGCAAACTGTATCAATGGTCATTCTCATTATAAATGTTGTCAAACAAAGTTGTATTTCCCCAATTAGCAACGTTTAATTTCAGCCTTACAGTGATGTTTAATGGGAGACTGTACTGGGTGCTGCAGCTGCTCTCTGCATGTCCTGTGATCTGTTCTGGATGTGTGGGAGACGGCTTTACCGAGAGAAGCTGAAATGCCAGAAATATGCTTAAATATTATTCTAGCCTACATCTCAGCTTTGCTATTTAAGCAGAGTAAATTCAGTAAATTACTGTGCATAAAAACATCTCAACGCATATTGAGTTGTGTTATTATTTAACACAAAGTTAAATAATATCTTTAGAAAGAAAATTCAATCTCACAGAAAGTCTTGGTTCAAATTACTGTTTGAAGAAATACTGAGACCTTAAGTTCTGGATCAAAAACGGTCGAACAGTAAGGTATAAAGAAACATACAAAGGATACTTTACGATGTGCTTTTATGGTACTTTAAAGCTATGAAGCTTTCAAACCTATTCATGCCATTAATAACTTGGGTCAGTGTCAATGAAACCTGTTGTAATTGTTATAATTAAAACAATTGTCAGAAATTCCTCCTTGAATGAGCGGCTTTAAAGTTAAAGTCTACGTTCTGTTCACACTTTAGAACCAGAGCCTTTTCTAAAGGTTTAGACTAAATCTACACAAAGTTAAACAAGATGACACTGCCAGGTGTTTATTTGGAAAACTGACAGAAAAATTAGATATGTTATGAAACAGTATCTACGAACAGAGTACTGGGGGCCATATGGCCATGCTTCATCAGGAATCTTAGTATATTTAATTTAATATTTAATTTAATTTTTGGTATTTAATTTGATTTACAGAAGGTTTAAAAGCTCTGATTAATCGCGTTTTGAGATAATTATAAACACATTTAAAAGTAGATGAATCATTAAGGATCCTTCAAAGACTAAATCATGCAATTTGCAGAAAAAAACAATGGACTTAAAGCAAACATTTTATATAAACCTCTGGCACTTAAAGGGGCATATAGGAGTTTATTAAGGATACTGCCAAAACACAGAACTGCAGCCCTCTTGTCATTCTTGTAGCTCACAAGACAGGGTTATTTATTTATAATTTTTCCATTTTATGTGGAGTTGCCATAGGTGTCTGAGCTGAGCTGAATGCTAGTTGCTTCAAAGTACCCACAAAATCCGTCTTGAATATTCTCTTGAATTGTTTGTTAGGTTGGACCCATTTAACATGAACGTGCTTAAAGTCACATCTAAAGCCAAACAGAGGGGGAACTTCTGACCCAAAGTAAATTCAGGAAAATAGGCTGTAGGTTTATAGATGTATCGGCTCTGAACTGCTGAGGTGTCAGTCTACTCATCAAACTATGTTTTAATCGTAAAGGCTCAATTAAAAATGGTATACTAAAGATATTGTTCAATAAAAACATGTCTCTTTAAAATAATAAACCTTCTTTCTCTTCTAAACTGATTGTTTTAGCTTCACTTTAATTAAATCTGTGTCATTAATTTCTTATTAGAAAATTAATTGATGTAATAATAAATAAAGCAAAATTCAGTTCAATTCAAAAATACTTTATTAATTCCATTTTTTTTAAACGGGTGTTGTTGGTGTTGATACTGTAGCTGTAGGCAGTAAAATAATATTGTTGCAGCTTTTATCTGATTATTTAACAGACTAAATTACTTTTAATAAACCAAAAAAACTCTTTCCTGCTGTGAAAAAACGTAACTTTTGCTGGTAAAACTTGAACCCTTGTGTGATGCGGTGCTTTGGGGGGGAGGTTGTCTATTTGAGCAACATTAACCCCCTCTGTATGTCTAATCAGGAAAAGGCATTAGGTCCTAAACTTGTCTGCAAACGTGACCTTAACATGGCCTTAAACTAGCCTGAAACAAGTATTTTAACTAAACAAAACCACCCCAAATAAACAACCTAAAGTTTTAAAAACTCTGCAAGATCGGTAAAAAGTCAGACTTTTCAAAATCCATAAAAAAGTGTTACTAACAAACAAATGATGCAACACTATAGTAAACACACACACTCAAATATTTTTTTTTATTATTGTTTATCTGGAGTTCATTAACAGAAATGGAGCTTATGATGTAGCCTGATTAGCTGTGTATAGAAAGCAGTGGTCACCTTGAATATTGGGAGCAGTTAGTTTAAAAACGACCTCCTGTAATGGGATTTGTTCGGCGGCCCAACCTTTCTTACACCCTTCGCTAATCTTTATCTACTTCAGGCAAAATATCTGCCTGTATCGGTGCCTGTAAGTGCAGCGTTTCCCCACAGCTCACTGCCGTCACCCATTAGATACTGATATGTGTGTAAAGTTCAGGCTGCCCTTCAAACTGTCAGGGATTTTCAGAAGTCAAACTCAGTATGCAGACATGGGGGGGGTCATGAAGAGGAAAAGCAGGGAGTCAGGAGTCAAAAACATTTGGAGAGATGGGAATGGATAGAAATGTTTATCAGGGTTAGAGGAAGGGGCAGTGGGCTGCTGCCTTGCACTGGCAAATAAACATATAATCTAAGATTTATGTTTTCCACATTTCCCCCTAAGACTTTCCAGCATATCCACCTTCCATGCACTTTAAAAGGTACACATTGGTAATGGCAGCTTTAACCCATTTTCCCTCTCAGAACCTCATTTTTTCTACATAGCATAAGCTTAACAGTTTAGTTTTGGGGAAAAGACTTAGATTTTGGTAAATACTGACATTAAAATATCACAGAGGAACAGCAGATTGTTTTTGCTGCCACCACATCTAAAGGAGCTCTTAGGGATTCTTCCTTATCCATCTGAACTGACTTATTTTGATGCGGAGGAGCTGCGACTCCACTTCAAGCATGACGGAGCTCTTAGCCCCTTCTGTTAGGGTAAATCCATCCCATCCTACAGAGGAAGAATTGGCGATGATGTCCATCTCATGATGATTAGCGACCATCGTAGCGTGGACGTGAAAGTTTCATGTATTCCTGCATCAATCTGGCTGCATCAAATGCTGTTAATCAGACAATCAATGTATCCTAACTACTGACCTACTTCCTGGATCACATCTTTAATGAATGGACTTAAACTGTTAGAGTATTCCATCAGAGTGAGAGGTAAATAACTATGATCTGTTCGCCATCATTAAAGTCCTTTACTCTCATGCTGTTGAACGTTCTTGGCTTTCATTCAGGGACTGATCTTTGCAGAAGCTCTACGTAGAAATACAAAGACTAGAGCAGACTATACGGGCAATGAATCGATGGAGAAGGGAATGGTTAATCACTCAGAGAGCATAGGTAGCTCCTTTTTTGTGAATTATAAATTCAGCAGTCTCAACTCATGAAGTGTTATGTTACTTTATATAGTTTCTCATAAGGTGAATGAAGGTGTTGCAAATATAAAAGTGTAATGTTTTAAGTTTTTTTTCTATTTCCCTGATGGGCTTTAAAGGAAGTGTTTATAGAAAAAAAGAAAACTATTTGGTTTCTTTGACTTCTACTTGCACTAAAGGCAGTAAATGAAGACGAACATGAAGAAGTTCTCATAAGCTCTTGCGACCCAGCTTTACTTTGATCTAAAACATTTCTCCCTGACCCTGCCACAGCTCTCTTACGTTGCCCCTGTTTCCTTTTTTTTTTCATGCATAACACAGTTCACAGAAAATGTGCTGTTCCTTGGGGAGACAGAAATCTTTCTGCTTTTGTCAGCCAGACGGTGACAACTGTGCAGCCTTCAGGCATTCAGCACTGTGTGACTTTCACTGTGGCCTCACCCACAGTTTTTGCTTTGAATAGTAATGATGAAATATTAGCTATTTATTTTTCTCTGCCGAACGGAGGCAGAGACACCCGGTGACAACAACATGGCTGAATGAACTGACTGTAATATAACTGCATGGGCACACATTGCACCTTAGTGCTGCTGCTGACGACTGCATAAATACTAAATAAAACGGGCAAGAAGTCTGAGAGGAAGGTGTGCAGATATGTAAATATGAGCTCTAAACCCTTTATGTTATTACAGCTTCCAGATGGTGGAACAGTATGGGTAGATATGCATCCAGTATCTTCATATGTGCCGTTTAGAGACAATTTCCAACCTCTGACACAGGAAGATATATAAAATGCATGGAAAATATTTCCTTCTACTCTTCCAGGCCTGAGCGATCATTTTTATTTATGTGATAGCAGTATATGTAGGAGAGAGCAGTCACTATTTTACATAAAAACTGTGATGAAAAAGTTCAATATATTAACTTATAGTGTCAATGCTGCAAACGTTGTTTATAAATCAGGAATCTAACCATCTACACTGCAAAAAAAAAAAAAAAAAAAAAATCTAAATAAGTCATTTTTTTTCTTAATATAAGTGCATTTTTCTTGAATTAAGGATTTAAGTGAGATGCTTTGCCAGCAATTGGAGCAAGACAATTTACACTTAAAATAAGAAAAAACAATTGCATTGTCTTATTTCAAGTTCATATTATCTAGATACCTTATTTTAAGAGCAAAAATACTCATTCCATTGGCAAATCATCTTAATTACCTGCTCAAATTAGGGTAAATACTCTTAATTTAATACATTTTTACTGATTTTGAGATAGTTTTTGCAGTGTAGCTTAGCTTTAATACCCTCGGCTTAATGCTGTTTGCTACAAGTCTTGCTCTCTCTCGCTGTCTAACAGCCTGAATGAACCACATAAAATTATATTATTAGTTAGGGTTCTTCTGTGGGCTCAAAGATGGATTATGTCCCAAAATTGGAAGATATGAAACACACTACAGTACAATATTTAATTGTTTATCTTTTAACTCTTCGCTATTATGTTATTCTTATACATTTTTCTTAGGTCCATATTTGTGTTACCTATTTTTCTATAATCTTTTTGCTGCTTTGAACATCAGAATTTCCCCATTCCGGGACAATAAAAGTATTTTCTATTCTGTTTTATTCTAGTCTTGAGTTGATCTCCTGTAATAACACTATTAATTTTCTTTTTCATTAAACACAGTATGCTTTAGTGTATTAATAGGAGTATTTTGGTCTTTTTTTTTTATATACTTTGGTGGATTAAAACTATTTCCTCAGTTAGGGAACAAACACTACATATTTTATTTTATTTTTTATTAAAAAGCAAACTTTGTATATATTTAGAAGTCATTAGAAGGTTTAAATTATCAGTTCAGATCTTAAAAAGCAAAACAGAAAGCCAGCTGATTGCACCTCACCCTTCAACATATCTACTTAACCGTCTTCCTCCCAGTTCGTTTCTGGCTTCAACCTTATATTACATTTACATTGCATAAGCCTCCACCGCTGTTAAATCATATGTCTGGTGGCATTTTAGGTTCCGGGTGAAAAATAAAAAGAAGAGTTACAGAGTTGCATTCAAACCCTTCTGAAGTTGGCATCGGGTCTCTGGTAATCTAAAGGTTTGGTTCTTCTATAGATGTTTGGTTTGTAATTAAAAAAGATCAAATGAAGAAGTGATTAAGAGACGGATGTCTGAAACCTGCATTCAAGTGAGGATTTTTTATGAGGACCACCTAGGAAATAGATTTGCATTTGAAAACATGAGATATGGAGTTAATGAACAGGGAGTGGATTATGTTAGACTCACTTACTAATTCTTTAAAATGCAGAATGTGATTCATAAATCCCTAAATCTATATTGCATTCTTTTATTATGAAGCTCCCAAAATAATTGTGAAATCTTATTCTTATTAGATTGAAGGGTTTTTTTTTTTTTTGTATTATGATGCCTTAAATAGCTTTATAGCGTTCCTTGTCCTAAAGTAAGCTTCTGTGGAGGAAAGGGATGAATTATAAGTAAGAAAAATTAACAAATTATCTTTAAAAAGCTACCTCTGGTAATTCTTTTTTTTTTGCTGCATTATCACACAATTGACAGTGATGTGGACGGGTAGCAAAACATTGACAAAATCCCTGCTCCATTTGTGCCCAACTTCTGCCTAATGGGACCGATTGGAATCATTCGTAACGGCCCAGATCCTCTGCTCTCTCTGTCCAGTGCAGAGCTTGGACAGAGGAAGCAAAAGCAGCAGGACTGAGGGATTCAGATTCAGAGTACTTTGCAATCATGTGGCTGCCTAACCTCGGTGTTAGTGGGGTTGATGAGCATGCCTCCCTGCTGACACGCACACTCTCTCAACATCCGCTCTTCTGAATATTAATACGGCGGAGAGAATTCCTCTGAGCCCCATTGTCAGCCGGTCTATTGTTCTCTACTGGCCTGTCCCTTAGCTCATGTGCACGGTGTTAATGCCCAACTTGCCGTCTGCGTCGTGTGCTTATGCATATTGCGCCCGTGTATTCATTGCATGCGAGCGGCAGCTGCAGCAGAGCAGCAGTTAAAACGGCGCTGAGGGAGCCTATGGGCGTGTTCACAGCCAATAAATACGACCGGCCGGAGAACACTTGAACCGGCCGTCAGGGCCCAACGTTGGCAATTATTTCACCTGGAGGTACTATCTGTAAAATGAACACTCTCATTAAAAAGAGTGCACACATGTGGACTCGTTGAAATGTGCATGAGCCAGTTCAAATACATGGCAACAAAAACGCTTGTCTTTCCATCAGAGAGTAATGTGCTGTTTATGATGTTTGACTGCGGGTGTGTGCTCATGCCTGTGTGTATTTACACATTTTGTTGTGCATGTGTGTGTTTGTGATTGGGGGGGTCTGTGTGGATTTATGTGTGTGTTACTGTTTAACTACCCCACACACGTAACCTCCCCATCTCAGCCTCCCTGTTTCTCATTTACCAAGCCAGCGCCAGGGAGAAGGAGTGTGGGGGAAACAAGAAAATAAGTGATAGAGGAGAGTGTGTGGGGGGGTGCATGTGAAGGAAAATAGAGGTGTAGATAGAGGGATGAGGAGGAGGGGGAGGCTTATAGGGTAAAAATGAAGTGAGGTTGGAGTTAAAGGAGGGAGAGCAGAGGAGGAGAAAAGATGGAGGAGGAGGCAGCAGATTTATGAAGCCATTGGAATGTAATTTGGAGGCAGAAATTACTGTCAGCCTGAGCAAGGTTTAAATTCAGTGAAGCCTGAATCCGGGGCCTTTGTCTGCGTGTGTTTGTATGGCAAGTATCGCACCCAAATGGGCGGTAAATGTAATGCAGAATAATACCACACAGACTCGCATGTGAGCGCACGCCTGTTTTCACCACCTTGCGTGAGCGACACAGCTTCGCGGCATCCCAACAACGCGCCGCATTCATATTTAACAGTTCATATTTCACCTCTGCCCGCAGACACGGATTCATGAGAGCACACACGGGGCTCTGAATTCCTGTCAGCCTCTGAAGGCCATGACTCGAGCAGAATCAGTCGAGGGTGTCGGCTTGGACAGAGAGGGGGTGAGGGTGGGGGCATGTGAAGGATAGAAGGAGAAAAAGGTAGAGGTGGAAAATGGAAAGGAAGAAGTGTGAGGCTCAAAGAATGGGCTAAACAGAAGTGTGAGGGATGTGACTTGGTTTCCAAGTCGGCAACACACAGCTTCCATTTAGACTGGAAGGGAGTGAGGGGAGGGCGAGGAGAGCAACAAAGCAGGGATAATCAGCAAAGGATCTGAAGGGAAGAAAAGCTCAATACTGTGTTTTCCTGATCTAGCATCACTTTGACACTCAGCTGTAACACACACACACTCACCAGGGGTCGCTTCTTTTTGCTGCTAATTTCTACTTGGGCTCCTCTTCAATTAGCTGCAGTGAGTAAATAGGGCAGACAGCTGAGGCTGGTTTTTAAAGGTACAGTACCAATAAAATTTATTTGCCCCTTAAAAGCTTTTATTTCTTTTGTTGCTTTTGATGCCAGAATCAGAAGTTGATGCAAGTAAAAATTATTCTTAATATAAGGTTATTAAAGTAATTCCTTAAACCTCACAATTATAGATTTGAAACAACTAGCAACAAGTCTTTAGCTTGCCTTTGGAGGAATCATTCAAAAACAGTACTGATTATGTTGTTGCTTGGAGACCATTTTTAACAAATATGTTTTATTAAATATTGGCTTTATAATGCTAGTACCCTTATGAAAGTCCAACAAACTTTAATTTCTGAAGAATATTTATCACTGGGACTAAAATCCATTTTAAATATTATGAACCAATCAACCACTTATGATGAATAAAATGACTCATTCTCAAGAAATGTCAACTTGAATAAAATCCCAGTACACACAAAAACAGTAAATAAAAACCTTATAAAAACAACTGATTGTGAAGTCTCTGTGTACAAAATTGCCCTCTGAAACATATTAATTCATTAAAAATCATAAAAGCTTGTAATTATTAATCGTCAGGCTCAAAAAGAGTAAACAGATAAAATTGTCAGTTTAATTAAGTGTGACTATTAACATTCTGGCTTTTCAGCATCATAAAATGACAGCATCTTTTTAGAGAGTATAGAGTGCATCATTTAGCGATGCCCTCCTTGTATTTCATTGATTAAAAGCTATGTAGACTGTGGACCGTTGAGTGAGATGGGGACGTCCCAATTGATTATAGTATTTTTTTTTTTACCAGCTGGAAAATCTGCCTCTGTTGATTATGTTTTAGGTGCAGGTGTGTGTTTTAGAATGCTGCAGGTGTTGGCAGCTGTTTAATAACAAATGTGACCCACCAGCTCACAGAAATGAAGGGCTTGGCCATGGTCATTTGGTTTGAATTTAAAGTGCATCCACACTTCAGCTATTGCATTGCAGCTTTAAAACTCATTTCCATCTCTGTTTTCCCGAGACTTAACCAGCGTTTCTATGACTACTCTTCTGTCACGGGGCCCTCATTCTACACTTTGAGGTAAGTATGGAAAATATATGTCTTAGCAAGACCTTTCGGTTGCTTTTAGAACCATTCAGAAATGGTCCTTCTGGTACCACTTTTCTGCTGCATAACCAAAGTAAAATTGTGTCTATAGTGGGTCCAGAAAATCAGATGCAGACCATCACACTACCGCCACCATGTTTCATTGTCTGTATGATGTTTTTCTTACATGTCTGGATTAAAGGGTGTGCACACTTTCCATATCTTTCCATAGGATGTTTTGAGAATTATCAAGATTTTTTTTTCTTCCCAAATCAGAGACCATTTTGTTTTTTGTTTTTTCCATCAGTGGTTTTCCTTGAAACATTAGGTGTCACTTCTCCTATTCTCTCTTTCGTTCTTGTTTATGCACCAGGACCTGAACTTAGGTATGTGAGTTGTTCTGGAAACGTTTGTGTCCTCTGGACACTCCTGGTTCACAACTGTTGCACATTTTCTTATGTTTCAATAAACAAAAGAAACCTGCTGCTGGTTCACCCCAGACCCAAACCCTTAGAGATAGCTATGTAATCCTGCCCAAGGCGATAGATATAAGTGATCTAGTTTATCATGTGTAGTGGAAGTTCTTCAGACCAAGGATTGACGTGTTGTACATTAGCCTACTTCGTGTTGTCTTTTGGGTTCCGTTTTACTGTTTCTGTCTTGCTTCTGAAACCATCCGACTCTGATTCCATAGGACCAGGCTGGTTTAAATAGTACATTTTCCCTTTAAGAAAATAACACATTTTAAGCCTTATTATTTTGTATTTACTCTGTTTATGTTTATCCAAAATTAAAATTTGTTTACTCATTTGAGTTTTGATAGAAAGGCATACATAAGAGGATAAATAAAAACCATTACACAGTGAGAAGATGTCTCTGCTAGCTAATTGCTATGGAGGGAAACCTCTTGAGTATTAATCAGGAATATTTTAAATGTATGATGTTTTATATGAAAATTGTCACTACAAGCTTCCCAAAGCCAGAGGAAAAGTTATGAGTGGTAGACCTAAAAAAGGTGTTTTTATAGGCCTGTATGCTGAGAGTTTGTTCATGAGCTGTCTGACTTTGCTGATCAGAGCATTTCTTCACCACTTACGCTACCAACAGTATGGAAACTGCTTTTCTTATATATATTACTTTGCTGCCAGAAATAGGCTGCCAGCGGGAGCCCTACATCTGTCTCTGTACCACAGCTCAAAACTTGCATATTTAGATTCTAACAAGATTCAAATCTTCATACCCTCCAATGCTTTTTCTTAGTTATTTTGATCTTCACAGCAAGTTTCGTAATCATCAGAAAAACCACAAGGAAATGTTCAACTTTTCATCCTTTATTAATGTTTATTTAGTGGGGCTACAATCTCTAAGGTAACCGAAAGCTGGTGCTCCTGTCAGAAATGCGTGGGGGGGGGGGGGGAGCTAAAACTAAAATGATTACAAAAATGATTCAACCGTAAAATATATCGGAACACAGAAAAAACTATAAACTATAATAATGTGGTTCTGAACAATTTCCAAAAACATAAAAGAGAAGGTAACATTGCTATGTTTAATTATTTTATGTAAGACTTTATAACCATCACTGTTCCCAACGACCTCAATAAGTTGTTACATTCATGCTGCTTTTTGCACCGTTTCTATCTTAGTTAAATAACATGCTGCTGCCATTTTGCACATCTCTCATGTTGTTGCTATTTTTCCTCATATCCATTACTGTAAAACAGTCCACAGCTGTTTATTGATTATTCACTCTCCAGATACAGTGTTTATATAGTAAAAATACTGTACAGTACAGTACTTCTTAACTCTGTTACTTATTCTGTTATATTTATACACTTTCTAATGTCCACATTGTGTGACCACTTCTTCTAAAACCTTTTGCTGCTGCTGTAACACCACAATTACCACATTGTGGGACAATAAAGGTATTTTCTATTCTATTTATCATGTTCATCTTTCTGATAGGAAACATCAAAATTTTGAATAGATTGGTTTATTTTTCCATGATTGAACATACACTCTGCTCCCAAAATCGATCAACACTAGTGAAGGTTTTAGTGATATCTTTCGGATGAACACCTTCGGATTTAAGGTACTTAGAACTGTACATTAAAAACAAATCCGCCAGGAATAATCCAGTCCAGGTTCGACTCTTCCATACTGTAATATTTATGGTTATTCAATTTTTAGGGGGTTCTAATACAGGAAACGCTTGGAAAACCTTCCTGTTTGAATTTCACAAATACGAAAACATTACAAACAGCTATATTTTTTTAAGGATCTAGAATTTAGAAATTTACCCAATAAACAGTACTTTCTTCCTTTTTATTTTTATTTTTTTTACTAATGACTTGGCTACTTTAACATGCCCATTCTATAAATATGTTTATTTCCGTTATCCAAATGATCAGATATTTTTCTCTCTAAAATTTGTCTAAATCAGCCAAAAGGAGAGATTCTCAGGAAATGAATGAAGGCAAACGGGTTGTTTAGAAGAGGCTTCTTTCTGATGGTAAATCATATGGATTTAGTAATTAAACACGGCATGAATCCCACCAACAATGAAAACAATATGATGGCCTCAGGAAGTTAGAGGGAGCTGACAAATCCAATTAACTGTCAGCAGGAAGCCTTGGAAGAAAGTTGAGGTCCTACTTTACAGCCTACAGGTCCGTCTGGTGGGATTACCTGATGAAACGTGGTAAAAACAAAAGAACAGGGATTCCAACATGGTGGTTGATGGTGAAGAGCCTCTAATCAGGCTCTAACTGACCATTATTGAGAAGAATTTGAACAATAGAGCTTCGCAAAATGATCTGATTTCCATCAGTTTGTGGTTTACTTAAACTGAATCATGTCTAAATCTACTCAGTATTATTCATATTTTGCAGGAATATCTATGAGCACCTCTATCTAAAAATGTTTTAAATCATTACTATAAATCATTCATCTTTCAGTGCAGTAGTATGTTGAGTGGAATACATATAAAACATGCTTTAAATAACTGAACTTAACATTGCAACCACCCTCAGTTAATCCAGTGCTAATAAAAGCCCTGCAGTACCAGCTGTGTGTACGGTCAGTAGAACAATCTGCCTGCTCGCTGAAATCTAAAATTGATCAAGGAAACCGTAATCCGTACATCACTGCTAACATCTGCTCATCTGCAGCTGCTAAGTGGATTATCCAGATTTACAGCAGACTATGTTATTGACAGAAATGATAAAAGCTTTCAAAACAAACTTCCCAGAGGCTCTGCATTAAAGTGCGTCTGCATGGTTTCCATTCACTCACAATTAAAGCTAACTCGTGCTTTATGCTTATTGCACCCTTTTCTTTAGCACAGAGGTGCAGCATCGTTTAAGCCACAGTCAAATATTAAAATTCTTCTCATCTCTATCTCATTTTATATTCTTTATGAGGTGAAAGTGAACCTTTAGTAGACTTTTTAATTGCCAAATATAATTTGTTCTAAAATGTCATTCCCAGTTTTGCCATTAAGAGCCGTACATGGCTGCTGGAATGAGAAGCACGGCTCTAAAATTTGCACCAGTTTTTGGAGGAATAAATGTCAAATTGCTGATAAATGTCACGACAGATGTGTTGAACACAGTCAGTAATGTACTTTTTATTTTTCATCTGCATCTCACTGATCAGTGGTTTGACACCAGTAGTTGTTCCACTAAAAATAAACATCTACACTGAAATATTTTTTTTTGCTTCTAAAAGAATCGCTTTAGTCACCCTCGCAGCCTTTTCTTCACGGTTCCGTACTTTTTCTTTCACTTTTGACTCGTGAACTTGCACTGACTTCACTCTCCTGACACACAAACACTGTAGTTTTCCCTTTCTTTGTTCTTCCAGCCAGTAACAATGACAGCAACAGCATTATGCACTGTGACAACACTACCTCCCACTCTTTTTCTTATGGCACTTCACACCATCCTGGATTCTCTCTACCCCTGCTTCTCCATCTTCTGCCTCTCACCTTGAGCTGTGTCGAGGTCAATTAGCTCTGAATTTGCTTAGAGAAAAGCTTGACTTTTGCAGGATGCTGCAAGGTGCGAAGCAGCATCTGTTGTAAACCATTTTACATATTTAGCTTGATTACATTTCTAGCTAAATAGTTGGCTTCTTTTTTGGTTCTACTTTTCCAAGTATGGCTACAGAATATGTCGAGTTAAATTTGTCACTGCTTGGTGTAGTGCTTAAAACTGACTAATGCAGATAAATCCTAGTCTTTTTTCCAATGTCTTAAGTTAAATTTGACAATCGGGTGGAGCAATCTGTTGCATTTGCAATGTTTGCATTGTAAGTGCCAAAAAACGCTATGGAAGTTCAGAGCATTAAATATATATGGTGCAAATATGCAGTGTTTTGGTTTGGTGTTGTGAGTCTGATGCAGAGTCTGTGACATGATTTAGAGCAGGCATCCCCAAAGTGGGTCCTGGAGGGCTGCTCTCCTGCAGGTTTTAGAGGTTTCTCTAATTTAGAGTTTTATCATCAGTTTAGCAGTTTAATGGCAGTGGGGAAGAAGCTGTTTCGGAATCTGCTGGACCTGCATCGAATGCTGCAAAGCCTCCTCCCAGAGGGCAGCAGGGAGAACCCTCCATGGTGGGGGTGTGAGGGGTCACTGATGTTACGGGCTTGGGGCAATTAACTAGAGTAAAACACTACATTTTCCACTCCAGCTCTTTTGGTGGCAGTGATATGCTTGAAGTTGCCAAACAGCAGGTTAGAGAGAGTTGAAGCTAGCACACAAATCCAGGCATGCAAGTTTTTGGCACTCTTCCACTCAACGTTTACAGTAAAATCCTGCAACAACGGACTCCAGACAAGCAAGCATCAAGGACATGAAAAACTGGCACCCTGTAGTGAAACATCTCAATGTTTGTGATTAGTGCAAAGAAAAATTCGAAGTAAAATCGCAATATTGGCCGAAAAAATTGCAAGTTTTTTTTTTGTTTGTTTGTTTTTTATCGGTTGAAAAACATTGACAAAATAATTTCCATCTGCTGAATGTCAGGATACAGAGCGTAACATAGACTGAAAGCACACTCGGTGAGGAAGAAGCCATCAGTCTGAATAGCCAAAAAAGTTGATTTGTCTTAAAAATGTTTTGGGGAAAAAAAGATGTCTTTTAATCCTGAGAAACTCATCCCATCTGTGAACTCAAAGGTGGCACTACCATGTAAGGTTTGTTTTTCTGAAGGAAGAACTGGTGCACTTCCCAAAATAAATGGTATCATTACAAAATAAAATCATATTGACATTTTAAAACATCAGGTAGAATCTTTAAAGTTTAAATACAAACAGTCAAGAATAACATCAAATGAACAATGGGCTGAAGCATAAAGACACATTAGTTCTAGATTGTCTTGATAACAACAAATATGCTGTTTTTGATTGGCAGTCATAGATTCTGATCTCCGTCCCATCAGAAAGTTTTGGACCGAGCAGAAAAGTACAGTCAGCACTGTGAGGAGGAATGGGACAAATTTCTAGCAAACAATTGTGAAAGATTTGTGGGGGAATATCCCAATTCACTGACTCAAGTTTGAAGGTAGTGCGGCCAAATTCAAAAGAAATATGTGTAAAACCTCCAATTACTATGTATATATAATTTCTGTCTTTGTTTTGCCATTTAGCAAATGGTAATAATTACGCCAACTTTTCTAAACAGGAAAACTGTTTGTGTGCTTAATGTGTGACAGTTGGGGGGGAAAGAAAACATTTATCTATCTCTGAGATATGACTAGACTGCCCATTAAAACTGGACCAATCACTGTAGATGAATTGGAATGAAAATAGCCTCAATGAACAGTGTTAGTTTTGGACCAATTTTACATCTTTTGACAAACGATCATATCCTTTATGTAACCCAGTCGATCTGGCTGCATGTGGGTGATATTTCCTTGGGTTCAGAATGGTCCTGCAGCTTGACGATTAAATAAAAACCTTTTACATTATACCATCTCCAACCACTGGGTCTTGTAGACGTGTGTGTCAGTGTTTCTTGCTGTGTTTCCTTTTCTCTCCCTCTGCCCCCACTACCTAATTCCTCCGTACAGTAAAGGCAGGACAAACCTCCAACGGTGATCAGCCCGCTGAGAGGCAAGCGGCGGCGCAAATGGAAAATTTCAATAGATAGGTTCTGAAGTCTATTGTCAGAGAGCGAGTGAGAAGATGAAAAAAGAGAATGAAAGAAAGAGGCTAAGGAAGAAATATGGAAGGAGGGGAGCATAGACGGAGGCAGACAGGGAGATAAAGTGAGCCGTGGAGTTTCTACCCTGGGGGGGGGTCAGTTTGCAAAAAGAGAATGAGCAGCGGAAGAGGGAGTAAACGAGACTATGAGAGAGAGCACAGTAGGGGAGGAAGAAAGTGATAAAGGAGGAATTGGGGTTTAAATGGAGCAAAAAAATCAAGAATAGGTGGGGAAAAAAGCCCAAAGGGGCAACATTAAGGAGGTGAGAAGAGGCAGAGATGGACCCAGAACCACATGGCACACTCTGAGGATGGTTTGCATAAACTTTAAAACGGCTGCCAGCAAAATTTTAAACACAGCAGCTAATAATTAAAACAGCCAGACCCCCTGCAGTGAGCTACAGAGACGGCACACAGATTAGTATGATGTATAATCGCCAAATAGACTGCATGTTCTCTCTGGGGGGGCTCTGCTGGCTGAGGCCTTGGGGTGCTGACTCTATATTCACATGAGTCCACTTCCTCCACCTGCTCCCATTCCAGCACATGAGTAACCAATGAATATCCCCATTCCTACCAGGGAAAGCCTTTTCGTTACATGTTTAATATCATAGTGGCAAAGCAGAAACTGCTCTTATAGATGATTAGCTGTTTATCCCAACATGTTATTCTTGACAGGCCACCACAATCACATTAGAGAGGGGAAAGCTGAAAAGCCGGCGAAAACCTCAGAGATGAAAGCTTTTAGGCGGGTTGGCAGCTACTTAGGGCAGCCTGATGCAGGTTTTATTACAAGTTTTACAGACTGACAGCCTGAAGATGGGAGTAAAATCCTCCAACGACACACTGGAATTAATTTCTCTGCTCAGTCGCGAGCAGCAGAGCGCAGATATTAACAGAAGCACGGTTTGGAGGCTGTGGCGGGAGCGCAGCCTCTATCTGCCTGGCAGTAGACAGAGCGGCCTGGCTGGTCTGAAACGGATTTAATATCAGCCCAGCGCTGCTTTCTATCGGCACGGGAGGAATGCATCAAACCTATCTGCTATAAAAAAAAACCTTAGAACACCACTCGCACCTTAGCTAGGGATATAATGCACTAGAGATGCCTTGATGCACCTCATATTTCAGCATAAAACAGCTTTGTACAGGCAGCCCGGCGTGCGTACACATCCCCCTCATGACAGAATGTTAATAAATAAGCACATTAAATATGATTGAAGGTTTTTGCGGCCGTCTCTTCTATTTCTTTGCCTCTCTTTTTGTCACTCAGTGAGGTCGGAAGCAGCTACAGAGGGGTAATTTAGGGATCAGACACCTTTACACAGGCTTTCACCACTGTGCACAACATGCCACCAATGAGCACTCTTAGATCAGTGGCTATTACTCTCGCTACGTTGAGCTCGGCACTTGAAGTTTTGATGGAGAATCCCTGGAGTCCTTCCTTTTGGCCGGGGACAGAGATGACAGGCAAACCAAAGGCCACTTTAAATCCAATAAGAAGTGAAGTACATGTAGCCTCAACCTGCTGCTGACAATATCTCTACCTCTCTCCTGCTAACCCTTTGCATCCCATTTCTAATGTTTCATGTCGCTTTTTGTTTCATCCTAAGCTTGAAAAGGGAAGAAAATCCAGGAGTTGAAAATTTTAACTTAAGAAAGCTTCAGTGGGAGCTCTGATGTTGCTGCTGATCTCTCTGCCGTTCTGTTTACCTATAATTATAAAGCACACTCCAGAAAAGCTGCAGGCTAATTATCAAAGCTGAATGAAGCTCCGTAAAAGGAGAACCCTCTGTGCATATGAGTGATCGTCTGGAACGTACAACCTCCAGACAACAACAACAAAAAAAGTATTCACACCTCCTTTTTTACATGGTTGAAAATGAGGTGCGGGGAAACGTCACCAGACCAGAACAAAATTATCCTTGTGTCCCACTTTGTACAACAACATATTGCTTTTGAGTTGGGTTTGCTATAAAGATTGTACATCTAGAGATTGAAATTGTTGACCATTCTTTTAAAAAAATATCTCACCCTGAGTCAGATTGAAAGTCAGCATCTATTTTCAAACCCTGCCACAGATTCAAACACAGCAGAAAAAATCTTAAGTTAGTAAGTTTCTTAAAATGCGTGTCTTTATCCTTAATTTGATTGGGATAATAAGATGATACCATTGGAATTAGTATTAAGATAATTAGATATCATGCAATTGAAATCAGAGATTGCAGTTGTTTTTTTCTCATTTTAAATATAGATGTTCCTATTCCTTTGGAAAACTGTCTCACTTAATGCACTTTTTATAAGAGAAATCGGCTTAGAAACATCACTATCTCTGGCTGTAGATCTGTGCTTGTTGTCCTCTTAAGACGGGCATACACTGTACTATTTTTGCCGATCAGCCTCTCAAAACCACCTCCCAATCAGGAATCATAAGGTCGGGAGAAAATCAAACATGTTTGAAATTCAGTCGGCCGTCGTAAGGTCACGTCAAAGTGTACAGTTATAGAACATACATTAGCTGTGAACTTTTCAATCCTGCGGTTTCGTTATACAGTTTGAGCTGCAGCTGCATGCAAAGATTGAAACTATCGCAGAGCGTATACCCGGCTGAGGTGAACTCCACCCTTCCATCTTCTCACCGAATCTGACCAGCTCTCCTGGACCTGCTAAATAACAGAATGCCAATAGCATGAGGATACCCTATGTTTTACTGTGGGTTGGTTTATAAAGGCTAATTAAAGTACAATGTTGGTTTCTCACCACAGAGTTTTTTTTTTTTTTTTTTGAATGGCTGTTTGTTGGATGCTCATGTCTTTGTGTTTTACCAAACCCTCCAATTTAGGAATAATAGACAGACCTCTGTATAACCAGCTGTAATTAATAATATCACACACAGCTCGACTACATTTGCAATATTATACGTGTGTTTGCGCTAGATGGTATTCAATGGTATCGGGGCTAAATGGGCTTAATGAACTTTTTGACTTTGGTTTGGGATAAACATCTTTGTTGTTTATCACTTTCCGTTGGATTTTATCCCAAATCGTAATAAAATACTCTTCACATGGAAACCTGAGCAACACAATTCATCTCTGTAGGTCACTCTTACACCATGGGTTCATTTGTTGCATTGAAGTCCAGTAGTTGGCTTTTGTGGACGTACGTTTCTTAAAATGCTGTGGCAGTGTTTCTTTCTCTTCGTTGCCTCTGTAGTTGCTAACTTGGCATTTTCATCCGATAAATTCCAAATGAAACCATTTAATTTCAACACTTTTCATTACTCTTTATTTATATTGTATTTAATCTGAATCTGGTTATTGTGTTTTAACTTCCTTCCCAGTTTGCTTCTCCTACAGACACTGTAACTTACTATAATGCTAAAAAAAGCCATTATCTTGATAACATATCCATAGACCAAAGATCTTCCACCGTTTCAGGAAAAAACATTTAGAAGGATGAAAAACTTATTTACATTCAGGAGACAGAAACACATTACAATGAACCCCCGCTGCTTGTGATTAAGCAACGGGTTGGTTGAGGGAAAAACGCTGCCAGCAACAGCACACAGTCGGCGCCTGTCCCTAAATTTGCAAAAAAACATTCAACAGTTTTGAACATTCAAGCTCCAGATAAATTACATTCTTCACATGCCATGGCAACAGTAATTTCTGCCACAGGCGACGCGGTCGGACTGCGACACAGACGTGTGGATCGACTGGTGAGAAACGGGGAAAATGTGGACAATCTGGAGCTTTTGGCACACTGATGGCATCACAAATGCTCTCCATTTTTCCATAATAATGAGGGGCTGATTTTTAATTTTTTTGTCTTCCTATTATTCTGGCTCATCTAGTATTCTGTTCTAATGTTCTAATTATAAAGCCCTCCATGCCGCGTCTTTTATGTTATCAGTGGCACACTTACAGAAATGTAGCATCCTTCAAAGAATCGTTTCCATAAAAGAAATAGATCTATTTTCCTAAAGCTCTCCTTTCGTTAGCAGATTTACACCTTTGCCTTCAGAATAAAAAGAAAACCATACTTCATCTCAATCGAACTTCTCCTTCACATGAGAACATCTTCAGTTGTTGCTTTTCTTTTGCAGCTGGCTTTATTTTCTCTGTTGGCATTCACTAGTCCCACAGTAATAAAAAATAGATAAATAAAAATCACTTATAATTGTCAGTCATTGGTGCTTCTGTTTTCTTTAGTTATTTCTCATTAAGCTGGAGCAGGAGTGCTGCGTAGCAAGAGTTCATCTGGGCTTTTTTGATAAAGCGGAAAGTTTTAGCTGAACATTTTTTGCTCCTGTTGTGATAATGGGGTTTGAATTAAAGTTCCAGCTGGAAAAATGCAATGATTGCTTTTCTAGTTTTTGGGTATTTAATTGACTAACATTGTGTTTGTTTACCGTTTTTTTTTTTTTTTGTGTTCTATATGATTACATATGTGCTTCGCCAACTACCAGTATTTCTGTCAGAGCTTGTTAATGGCAAACGGCTCCGTTTGCATATTAAATTGTGTTTTTAAGACAGGACCTTTAACTGAACATGCATTCACTACTCAGCATGGTTTCTGCATAAAGAGGCAGTGGTCCCTTGGGGTTTTCCTATCTACTGAGATGAGCATTTGTTTCCTCCGCTTTATTCTAGCATATTTTTTTTCCGGTTCATGATGGTCTTTAATCAAATGAAATATCTCTAAAGGCTCCAAGGGGAGTTTTTAAGACAGGTGAGGAAATCACGCAGGCGATCCTTCTGCTCAAACAAAAGCTCAGCTCTGACCTTTTCTCTGTGCGACTGCTGCAGCCTCTGACCCACCTGGATCTCCCACACAGCCCACCCTTCAACTCGAATACAAAAAGCCATAAAGCAGTATCCCACGGTCTCTTCCATGTCTTTGTGTATGCTAATGTCTGTAAGTCTAAAAGCAACCTAAGTTGTTCAAAAGATCCTCTCGAGAAATGTATCTCTGCAATGTTCTCTGTCGGCTATTTATGAAGTCTTTTTGGGACGGTATTAGCCAAAGAAAACTGGCATTACTTTAATCATGCAGAAGCACAGTTTGTTTCTGTCACGTTGTCTATGGTAGATTATAAAAAGAATAAATGAATACCGTAACAAGACCTAGATAGCACAAAATGTCAGTACAAATGAACAATTTCTCATACTTTACTGCAAATGATTACAACTATTTGCAGTTTGACAAAAGGAAAAAAGAAAAACGAGGCTGTATAACTTTTTTCCCCCTCTCAGATCCATATTTTCTTTCTTTGTAGAGTAATATTTTGTGGTCTGTTTCTTACAGCTTTGCTACTTTAGCACCAAATCTGCCATTCTTTAAATAGTAGCTCCAGAACAGTCAGATGGGATGATGTACGTAGACGGAGGTCTAGATTCTGACTAGACCTAAACATGGTCTGTATTAGTGGATCTGTAATTCTAACATGTGAATCTGCTTTGATCTGAACAGTTCAATTCTAGCTCTGCCTGAATGTTTAGTGTCTTCCTCCTGAAATACCTCTACCCCATTCACAAACCTTCAGCTTCTCTGCCTAATGAAGAAAACGGCATGATGGCATGATGGTGCCACCACTATGTTTGACAATTTAGTTTTTATTTTTCATGTTTTGTTTTCTGGAGGCCAGAGCTCATTGTCTCTTACTGTACAGTGGGATCTCTTTTTTTCAAATGTCTCTCATCTTAGCTTTTTAGAATGCTGGACTACTGACAAAGGGAATACTGTCAAGAGTACCTCTAAAAGAAACTGTGAATATCTCCATCTCCTCCAGAATTAGTCAAACTCCAAAACTGTATTCCAGGCCTGTTGGGTTTTTCCCAAGTGAGGCTCAAAGAGGATCACCATCTTACTATATCAGTTTTTTTTTCTCCTGAAGTTAATTTTTTAGGAGATTGATAAACTGCGGGTTCTTTCCCTCATATTTTTGTGAGGCTCTAAGAAGATCTCTACTTTATCCATTTTCTGTATCCCTGAACTCCTATCATGAGTGCTCTAATCTTTCCTTGTGTGATTAACAGATTTAATATTATATTTTCCCCCCAAAGTGGATGTGTTTCACTTTGTAACCGCGTCTCTCTTCCTGTCAGACCCATGACATTGTTGCTGAATTGCTGCTTAATCTGACTAAAATAGACCTGGGGTCTTTCTTAGTCGGACCTACTCATGCCCTCTTGTGTGAAATCATATCTGGTGTCATTGTCCCCATTGGCTTTCAATGAGTGTTAAACTCCACAACCTCGTATGACACGATTTTTTATTGGATCGGACGCAAAATTGAATTCAGTGTGTTCTGGTCTTAATGAAATGCCAACGTTTGCACAGATCAGCAGATGCCAGTACAAGAAGAAACGCTAATATTGATGTTCGGTTTTTTAGCCATTTTAGTGGAGGATTTTTTGCGGGATTGAGACCCGCCCTCTCCACTTAAAAAAAAAAAAAAAAACGCACATGAACTAACCTGTACCCGCTCCTGAGAGGGATTGCCTATTAAACACGTGCGATAGCATGCAAGAGCCCATTTCTCTCCTCATGCACGCTCTGTTTCTAACCTCAGCTGTTTCAATTTGACTGTATGATCTGGTGAACTGTAAGGTGCCTTGAGATGACGTGTTGTGAATAAAAATAAACTGAATTGAATTGTTTAAAAGTTGCTGTTTGCGTCGCTCATACAAGCTTACTTTCTGAAACAAGATTTGCAATTTTTCCACTATGTCCGACTCACTATTGGTAAAGCCAGGCATATACTGTACGATTTATTGCCCTTTTTGGTCCGATTCTCCAGGCCTCCGAGAATTTTTCGATCGGGCCGACTTTCAGCCTGATCGTGCGTCCTACGTTGTGTAGCGTACAGGAGGTAACGAGGGGCGGTCAACCTCTCATGACCACCTCCCGATAAGGAATCGTAAGGTCGGGAGAAAATCAAACATGTTTGAAATTCAGTCGGCCGTCGTAAGGTCACATCAGAGCGTCGGACCGCACCGTGTGAGAACATACATTATGAGCTGTGAACTTTTAAACCCTGTGGTTTTGTCGTACAGTTTGAGCTGTAGCTGCCTGCAATGATTGAAAATATTGCTCAGTGTATGCCCGACTGAAGTGAATGTGGACGAGCAGGTATGACGGTCTTACGTAAACATATAACCAGAATGATTGACAGTTAGGAGGACCACTTATTTTGATGATCTTAGTCCATTCCGGGTCCACCTGGAAAAGGAACATCCTCCACTTTTAAATTCTCACATCACTAACTCTGAATTGCTCTGCCGAAAACTGTGGATTTTACCATTCCATGTTTTCTGTTGTTTTAATCAGATACAAATACTAACTCACCAGTACTTATCTGCACTCACTGACTCTAAGTTCTAATTTGTCTTGTTTTGTCACATAAAACCCCATAAAATAAAATCATGGTTGTAGTGGTTTTATGACAAAAGGAGAAGGTGTGAATACTTTTGCAGGGGAATTCCCTCTATTCTAAAGACACTGTTATATAATCGTAGCACAGATATCGTTTGTGAATTAAAAAGCGTGTTAATGCACGGTGACTAAAAAATGAACAATTAAAGCAAACATAGACTCCTCTCCCGCATGACTGTGGGTTTGCTTTGATATGATGACAGACTTTGAACAGCCCACCTCTCGTCATCAGCCCCATATTCAAATACCCCCCCGCCCTCCAGCTTAGGGAGATGACCCAGAAGCATCTACGCTGCAGCTCTGATAAGACCCACTTCAAGTTTTTAAATGCTGAGCAAAGGTGCTTCAGTGCTTTCTGTCTTATCTCCTCTTGCATAGGAAATACCGGACCGTCCTTTCTGAATAGAGTGGAGATAAAGCTGTTCCACGGTTCCTCACAGCAGCAGCATTAAGTGAAGCACTGCAGGCTTATGTATCAGTCGGCACAGAAACAGCATAGGTGTCTTGGAGGATGAAAGAGGAACTGAATAACTGTGTGTGGATGGGTTTTAGAAGTCAGCATGGTTGAAATGATGAAGGGAACTTAATTATCTACAACTCAAACCCAACCCTAAATGACACAGCTCCAGTAAGAATAAAGAACGTGGCTCGCTTTTAGTTTCTGTTCCTTCCTCTGGATCATTCATCAAGGCAGGCCGTGTGCCAAACGACCTAATGCACATCTCATTGTAAGCCCAATTCAGTTGTCTGTATGACTTCTCCTTCATATTTTCTCATGATTTCGAGTTGTTTTCTGGGTCAGGTAAAAATACTTTTGGAAAAAACTTCACGGTTGGTCGATTACTCAAAAAATAGAGCCACCATGTCTCCCCTGCTATGCTTTTTTTTACAGATTTGTTCTAAAAATCAACTGGGGTTTATGGTGAATGAGACTTGTTAGTTATTCTACAGAGTCTTAAAGTTTTCTAGATGCAGCGTTCTCACTGGTGGATTTTTTTGCCACATCATGGACCCAATGAGCATAACAGTGGCAGAAACTGCATTTTTAAACATAATTATCACCCTGATTTGAGAAAACTGACAGTTGTACATTAGGACCTCGGTTCAGCACTTTGAAAATGTGGACCCGCCCACCCTGTGCACTCGGTTTCTGTTCACGCAGACCCCCTCCTGAGTGCGCTTGTAGGCAGGTGAACACATGCGCTCCCACCCCACCAGCAGAGAGGCCAACCTTTGAAGACAGAGATGGAGTATTGTTGTTGGGAAGGACTCCCAAATGGCCGGTCTGTCAAGCCAAACCGGCTGATATTCGGACTGTTTTTCTTTTTTTCTTGTTCTAACCAGTGAAGCACAGCTTCAGTGCATCACCAGTGTGTAGCCACTTCTGCCACCCCTGGCTGCAGGCGGTTCAGAGCATTGTCTCACTGGGTCACTTTGATAGTTTGCATATAAGGAGGGATATGAAGAGAGAACGAATGGAGTAGAAGTGGGATTAGTTAGGAAAGAAGCCAAAAGAAAAGGAAGAAAACACGGGTTCAGCAGACGCTCATAAAAGCCCTGGTGAGAATCCTGATCAAGTCAGCTTACACAGATCTGTTTGAAAGAACACTTTAGAGTAGAAATTGTGCTTTTACCTGCTTTAAATGGTGCTATGAGGGGTTGAATCCCCTTTTAATTCAGCATCTAGATTAGATGAGTAGGAGCTTATCAGCATCTTCACATGCCCCCCACCACCAGCCAATGGGGTTGGTCAGGTATTTCCTGAACCCTGACATAGCATTTCTAAAACTTAAAATGTCCTTTATTAAATATATTTTTGGGGTTTAGATGTATTCATGGACTCACTGATGTATTTAAAAACATCCTTCTCTATCTTCAGCCTGCTAGCAGACACCTGTAACATTCTATAACATGGCTCTAAAATACAGTCGCTCATTGGAAATGTTCTTATTTTTTCCATGTTAGGTGTGTAACCTAGAAGACTTTTGAATGCTGATGTTAGATTTAAAGGTGATGGGGAAAAAAACAATATATTCTACAATATATTCTGATTATTGATCTTGTTTTCATTTTAAGAAGTAATAAAATCCCTTTTTAACTTGGGAGGAAATGTTCAAAAGCTGCTGAACAGCCATTCAGGTTGGATAAACTGGCTGCCGTTAGGAAAGCCACAGAGGAGATGTTTTTGTTCTCCTTTTTTTGTCGAGCAGGCTGTAAAGTATAAGCATGCATAGCTTTGCTAAACTAATACTTCAGTACCAAGATTTATCGTTGAAAACAAAGGAATGGAAAAAGTGCATAAAAACCCCACATAAGCGGAACAGATTGTTGTTTCTGATTGCCCGCACTCACCCTTTTTCCAGAGTATTTGCATTAATGCTAATTAGGACGACTGTAGGAAAATAACTGAGTGTTGCTTTGAATGTTGCAGCTGCAAGGGATTGTGGGGCTTGTTTATCTACATAAGATAGGTCTAACGAGTCCAGTGTTTGTGCCAATATTAAAGAAAGCATTAAACCTTGCTTCTGTAACTTCTTTAGTGTCTCTTTTCAGGTATTTGGAAAGATCTTTTGTCTATTGTTTTTTTTTTTTTTATATGTGAGTTTGGGCAGCTTTAAAGCTGAAACTATGCATATGGAACTGCCACAGATTTATAGGATCAAAATTCTCCTTTGAAGCTGATTGACAAAATAATTTGAAAAAGCTCTTTTAGGTAAAAAATGAATCAGCAGGTTGAAGGATTACCTAACAGTAGGCTGTCAGTCGCCCATTCAAAGCGCTTCTTTGAAACATTCAGCAGCTATGATTAATTCATTTGCATACTGAGATCCAGTTTGAATCCAGGCAGAATAAAGATAATGAGCATGTTAATCAGCTTGTCCGGGGTTTGTACCAGCACACAGTTCACCATGTACCTTTAATTATGGGTTCAGCTGCTGAATATTTCTTGTATTGAATTCGGCCTTCAGACGCTGACATTATCACACAAAACATCGGAAATTTGTCCTGTATAGTTTCGACTGTTTTATGCACCAATCATCTAAACATAATAGCTACAAATATATACTGAATAGATTTTTCATCTTAGTTTCATTATTTAAAAGATATTTAAAAACCTATTGAGGCGACTGAGATTGCATCATGGAAGATAAATAAGAGCAGCTGATAGACAAGTGGAACATGCAGTGTTTAAACCTTCTCCTCGTTGCTGATCTATGAGTGCATGGCGTACGGATAAACAAAACAGATCCTTCCGCCTGCCTTTGTTTGGCTCCCAGGGTGACATTCATGTGCACTCCAACACCCCTGCCAAGTGTAAATGCGACGCCCCATAAATTGGATCATTAAACAGATACAGATCACATGTTAACATCAGGTGTAAATGAGCTTGTGTCATTTAGTGAATTTTCCTCTCTGTCCTTCTGCTGTTCTGTTTTCTTTCATCTGTTTATACTTTTTTTTTTTTTTTTTATGGGGTGCGTAAGGTTTCTAAAAAGGCTGGAAATTCATTAAACCATCAAAGTAGAATGGTGTATGTTTAAAAAAACAAAACATGGATATGTTTAGATATGAACGAGAATAGGAATGCATACCATGGAAAAACAAACCATCAGCTCCTGTATTTTATATCTTTATCATACTTTCTGAAGGTTTCAAGTTTAATTAAACTGAACAAGTTTAACTTTTGTAATTAAATGAAATCCCTGTGACCATGAGTGTTTTCATCTAAATGAGCTTATCTTCCAAACTCTTAGTTAAGGAAAGTAAAATGGCCTTAATATATACTTTGAATCAGGAAGAGCAGTTCTCTCACTCAGTCTGAGTGCCTCTAAAGCTGTTCAGAGGATGGTTATGAAATCATTTTTTTCTTTACAGGGGTGGGTTAAACTCCAAATCCGGCTGTGATAAGTTGGGATGCCTGCAAGCACTGATGCACGGGTGTAGCTGCAGGTCCAAATATAGCAGACAGCCTCCACTGGTCTCTTTTGATTTGTTGTACTTGTTGAAGAAGGTAAAGGACCATACTTGTGTACATGTGGACAGCTCAGGTTCGTCTGCATGCCCTCTTTACCCCACCATTCCTAAGCTTCACGCAGTAGAATAATAACGATATGGCATGAACATGTTTCTCATTTGTTCCAGTTAGTAATTGACTTGGACTGAAACCAGCTCCATAATTGAGTCATTAATAAAAGCAAACGTAAAGAGCATGCCAAAGAAATTACTGTAAGTATTGTTGCTTAGTTAAACTGTACTCCCGCCTTCTTACTTCTCTCTTACATTGATATGTAGGCATTAAACATTAATGCCGAATGTCATGACTAATCTAAACAAAGCAGTGTATTATTCGAATGTGATGTACAGTCAATCCGTCTCCACTTTTAATAGGCCAAAGTAAGATCTACATTGAGGTAATAGAGATGATGAAGGTCATGTTTTGTAAAATAATGAATCAGTAGATGAATAGAGTCAGAAATCAATCAGGTCGGCGTGTTAGATAGGAGGGCGAAGCCGCCTGGGGAGAGCAGACGTATTACTTAGATACATGAAGCAGAGGCACAGCCACAGGGAGGTGACCTGATGCTCTTGAACATGAACATGCAATCACACACTGGTAAACCGAACAAACTGCCACCGGGGAAAATGCCCGCTCTGCTGATGAACGGTGCGGGGGAGCTGGAACCTTCGAGTCACACTGCTGGGTTTACATTAAACATTATAGAATAAATTAACTCCTTATAGAGAAGGAGGAGCAGTTTCCTGCACAGGATACTGCAGGAAATGCAAAGGATTGTTTTTTGAAACGGTGCCACATGTAATATGAAGGAAGATGGTTCCCTCACAGCTCTGTAGGACTTTGCAGTCTTTCAGATCACAGTTTGGCTTGACTCTATTATGACAACACAACAGGAAGCCAACTGAAAGATAAATGTCTGTCTTTGCACAACAGGCATGCAACTTTAGTGTTGAAAATGCTTGCATATGAGCCTATAGAGCGAAACATTTTTTTTCCCTTTTGTTGAGAGTGAAATACAGCAGGAGGCAGACTGAGTCTTGTTGAGTAGAAAGACCTGCAGCCTTTAAATTAAAACCACTCATATGCTTCGATAACATCTTTAAGGAATCCTTCAGTCTATATAAACATAAATGCAAAAAAGAATCACTCATTGGACAATTTATTAGATACAACTTTCTGCTGTATCCTGTTTAACCGTCAGAAAGTCTTTATACAACAAGGCACCAGAACCTTTCCTTTTGGTCCATAATAACATGATGACATATCAGAGCTCCTGCTGCAGATTTGCCCATGATGAGAATCCCCCCTAGTCCACCATGATCCAAAGCTGCTCTGTTGGATTAATATCTGCTGACCCATCAAGGAGGTATTTCCTTCCACACAGCTGAAGTCAACTGAATATGTTCTTTCCTTATAGATCATCAGTTTCTGAACTAGATTTTTCTGCATGGCACCAAAAAAACAGGAAACCTTTAAAATAAATTAAATCTGCTTTTATTCATCATTCTGACCAAAGGCTTGAACTTTACCACGTCTGCTTTACCTTTTCTAAATGCTTAACTTGCAGCTGACTATGTGATTGGGTGGTTTGTTATTTGTATTGGGAAGCAAACTGAGCCAGGGCAGCTGATAAAGTTATTGGGGAAGTAAAGAGCTGCAGATAGCTAACTCCCCCTTAGGGCTTCATGATGGTTTTTGCATCCAAATCTTTGAAGCTATTGGGATTTTCTACCAAGCCCCCAATCAGTTGTACTTCACCAGACCTGCTGTGCCCTGTCGTTCAACTCATGGGTACATCATGATAGAATCTAATCCAAAATGTCTAGCATTGCTCTTGTTTGTTAACCTCCATTTAACACTAATATACTATCATTGTTTTCCTACAAGGAACTTGAGCATATATTTTCTGTCCATGTGCTCCCTTAACAATGGATTGTAAATGTAAATAATCATCCTTTCCTTTTCTCATAATCTCTTGTCATATTCAGAAAGACCCTTACAAACTTAAATGGGTGTTTTATTAAAGTAGACCATGAACCATGAATACTGCACAGTAGTAACATCATTAATCCAGTTATGGCTGCACAGAGACAAGCCCCTCTTTAGTCCACCTCAGCCTTTACAAGGCCTGCACTCAAGCCTCCATGTCCTACTGCCATGTATACTTAAGTACAAGAGGCCTTACCAAACCTGTGCACTATGCATGCCTTCCTGTCGAAATGAGAGGGAGCAGAGGAAGGTTAACCTCCAACCCAGCGGACTCAATGCTGATAAATTCAGTTTGAGACAGCTGCTGATTATTATTTGCATCCGTCTATAAAACAAAAACGTTAGTCCTAATTTAAATGCTGTGAAAAATAGTAAACAATCATATGTAAATTATATAACAATAGATTATAGTGATGAGTAATAGCTAGCTCTATAGCTAAATTCAACAAAAAGGCATGATGCCAAGAGAAATAAGTTGATAAATAAGCATTAAGAACAACTGTATGGATAGATGTATGTATTTGAAAAGATTTGGACTGAATTGCAAAACTTTGGAATTAAAAGTGGAGAGCCTAAAAGCACAGTGCAAAAACTGAACACAAAATAGTATCCTTTAGTGGATGGATCCTCTTTGTCTATAGAAAACAAGGTGATCACTTTAAAAATCATGGTTAAAATCAGATCCTCTGTTTTTATGTCCTCACAGCTCCTCTGCCTTTAATAAAGATCCAGACCTCAACCTAATGATCCGCAATGCTTATTTCGTGTTTACAGTTTGTTGCATTTTTTCAGCACTGCACAATAATAGAAAACTACTGCCTGACCAACATTTTCAGCAAATTTCTCATTAGAAACACTCTCACATAGCTTTAGCATTTTTTTATCACACCGATCAACAGGTGGAGCATGAATGATACTCCATTTAGGTGACCAAATATGGTTCTAGTAATTGCATTTTGAGTACTGTATGTGTAACCTTAGTTTAAAGGCTTGCAGACATATACTGTGAAATAAAATATGTCTAATTTTGTCCAAGCAAAACTGTAATGACTATAACCATGCCATAAAAAAGTACATCCCCATAAACCTCAGCTTCATCTATCCATTCCAGTGGAGATTATGCTCACAGTGAGCAGGGATAATCTAAAATGCAGTTTTTTCTTGTAAACAGTTGCAGCCTGTTGAGCTCCTGCTTGTAACACAGACCCCCCTCCGATCATATTTTAATGCTGTATCTTATTGCCTGCAGTCAGTATTTGCATCCTGATTGCAGAGCTGCACAAGTCAACGGCACAAGACAAAGGGCTGATTAAAAGACCAGATTAATCTGTCAGGAGTAATTCTTGGAGTTCAATTAGGGCCTACAAAAGCGTTAACAGCAGGCACATGCTGTGCAGAACAAGTCTACATTTACATACCCTTTAGCATCAAGTGCTGGTAGAAACTTGCCACCGGCTCAGTTCAGCCTGCAGGATTTCCGAGACAAAAGCATCTTTTCCTCTTCCTGGGGTTTTGTTTCAAAATTTTTCTTGCAGTTTTACAATTTGTAAAAGACTCATTGTTTTTTTTTCTCTCTCTCTCCTTGGTTTAATATGTTTCAAAGTGAGAGTTATATAAGCAGCTCTCCTCTCTTGCTTTTGGATGGATGAATAGGAGGAGATCAAAAGAGGGTCTGCTGCCTTCTCTTCGTCTTTATTCCTGCCACATTCTGCCATGGCAGTTCCCTCTAACCACTGGTCTTGGCCTGGATTCTCTTATTCTCTTCTGTCTCTCTCTAGGACATTACACTTTAATCTCATGTTCTCCGCTGCTCTCTGTCTCCGTTTCTCTTGCCCCTCTTTTTGGCTTCCCTTCATCCATCCATGCATACATCCATCATCCATCCAACCATTTCTCTATGTCTCTAATCCCGTGGTCTGTACATCTTTGGCCCCCAGAACATTATTCTAATCTGCAGTGTTGGTGTTATGTGTGACTACAGTAATCCCTCACATTATGTGTGTGTGTGTGTTTGCGCATATATCTTTGCACCCAGCAGGGGATTTTCGACAGTTTTAGTGCAGTGAGTGTTTGTTTTTGTTTGTATGTGGTTTTAGTCCTTCACAAAGTGAAACCGCAAAGCACATCTGTTGGCGCACAAGTGACAGATTAAGGGGGGGGTCTTCATGCAAATGCACAAACACATGATGGAAATGACGGCACACATTTACACCCTGATTAAAATCACACAGACACACACAGACATCGCTGCTCCTGTGAAGGATGGAGACAGGGAAGATTGTGCAGGAAGGGATTCTTTATCGTCACAAAGTATAATCTCCCTCTTTAATCTTGCTTTCGTTGAAAACTCTCCTAAGCTTTGCAGGGTAAATAGCCCAACTTTATTTTTATACATTTTTTTTGCTCCAGTCCGCTGCGTAAAAGCGCTCCAACAAAGCGACAGTCCAACAACAGGCGCACATGCATTCAGAGGATGACAGTCCCTATCAGCCTATGCAAACCTGCATGGACAGACTTTTTTTTTTTTTTCCACAAATGCACAGTCATCAACATGAACCCGATCCATACCTACTGCATGGGAGCCTTTCCTCCTCTCTCTCCTCTCCGCGTCCATCCCTTTCTATTCCCTCCTCTTCAGTTAGCGGATATTACAGCAGCTCCTGCATCAGCCTGTACAGCGGGGCGATGGGAAGGATCGGGAATGCGTCCGCGATGAGCACCAGCTCCCACCCCGCTGTGCTGCGCTCCACTGTGGGTTAATGTGTGTGTGTAGGATTAGAGAGAGCCGCGGGAAGCTGGATATAATATACAGCCCCCCCTCCCTCCCATACACACGCAAACACGCGCGCCTCTCTGTGCGCTCAGTGCGCAGCGCTCAGGTGTCTTTCTCATCAACTTCAATTTAAACTCAGACGCGCTGAAGCTGGTATCCGATTCGAGACTAAACAAACCTCTGCTCCTGTTTTGGACAACTTTTAACAAGCTTCAATTTAACACATTTGATCTGGACTATTTTACGTTGCTGTATCTTTCATGTTTTGTGAGGTATTCATTCAGTTTGTGAGAAGTGAAATATTAATGTTATGCTTTTTTTGCATTTACATGATTCCAGTTTGAACCTGGGCAGCATGTTTTTTTCCAAATGTATGACCTTTTGCCAACAGTAATGGATTTGTCAACTGTGTTTACTGTAGCATATTCTGTATTATGATTTTTTGTCATGTAGGTTCAGCATTCAGTGGCAGAAATTCTAAGATGGTCTACGTGTAAAATAGTTTAATCCAAGAAAAATATAAATATTGTCAATTTAATGAACCATTTGAATAGAAATAGAATATCACAAGCTACAAACTGTGCACTTTAATCTATTATTATTTCTAAACACTTCTGTCTAGGGATGGACTCAGGTCTAGAGTTAAGAAATGGATCTAACGGTCACCATTTTCAACTAGCCTAGTAAACTAGCCCAACCCGCCAGCGGCCAAAATAATTTTTGCCTGCGAGTGTACTAGCTTTGATCAGTGCCCCAGGCCCTAGAACTGGCGGGCCAATCACAACGCAGAGATGTGTTTGAACGTCTGGATGCAAAGTGGGCGGGGTTTTGAGGGCGTGACGACAAAGATAGTTCTCTTTCTGTTGCTGTTGTTCAATAAAAGTATGTTTTAAGATCATTTGAGGCGAGAATATTAGACTTTAAAGCCTCACTATATGGTCCATTTACAGATTTAATACGTAAACAAAAAACAATTTCCGAAGTTGAGAGGAGCGCCGCAACCAGGCAGCCAGGGCTAACAGCAGCCCGTCTGCAGCGGCCCTCTCTTGGCATAGTCCGGTGTGATAGACCACTGGCTCTGATGGAGATTTTTGACTCAGCTTTGGAATTAGTTTTGGAAGGATTAGACTTGGGTTTTTTGTTGAAACGTGAGCAGGAAGACGCTCCACGCTCGTTTATTTTTAATAAGGGTGTATTCGCCGTTTTACCGACAGGCTGTTTGTTTACACTTCCCCACCAGCTTTCTGTCGCCCTAACTACGTCACACTCAGTTGTGCTCATTGGTCAGAGCGTTGGCCAATAGGCACAGACATGGTTTGAAAGACAACGGGTTGTTCTCATCAATGATCTTCCGATGTCTCATTCATCGGGGCCAGATTAAATAACACCTTTCATCTCCCATGTACAGTAGTCTGGTTTATCAGGCTAATTTTCAACCATCGTGGAAAATAACAGTTCTTTAATTGTTTGTAATTTGAATACAAATGTCTCAAATCACAAACTCTGATTTAAAGAATGGGTCACAACTGACAATTATAAGTGCATATCCATCCATCCATCCATCCATCCATCCATCCATCCATCCATCCATCCATCCATCCATCCATCCATCCATCCATCCATCCATCCATCCATCNTCCATCCATCCATCCATCCATCCATCCATCCATCCATCCATCCATCCATCCATCCATCCATCCATCCATCCATCCATCCATCCATCCAGTGGTTAAAAGTTATCACTTTTTTCCATCAATTCACTAAATATTTGCCAATCTTGCGCCATGTTTGATAAACTCTGTGATGACTGTAAAACAGTGCAGTCCACTTTGACCATTCCAAGAATTTCAGATCTCCAATGAAAGCGGATAAAATCGTAATAAAATGTTGCAAACTATCCCTTTAACCAATCAGATGCTGGCTTCAACATCCTCTTCACAAGCAGCTTTTTGACATGACGTTAATGCCTCATATTTCCTCCTCAGAGGTCTGAGCGATAAACACCGACTATAAAGGAGCGACTTATCTCTGTTTCTTGCTCGGTTTATCCCCCGAAGTCTGCAGTCTTTTTTCCATAAACCGAGCGCGTTTAGCAGCAGCTTGACAGGTGTCACCACCACTCCTCCTCCTCCCTGTCCCGGTGTGGGAGCTCTATAGGAGCTGCTCCTTATAGCAGCTCTTTGAGCTCCGTTACTGGGTTCAGCAGGTCGTCACGGTCCGACAGCTCCTGACAAGACACTGCCAGTGGTGACAGGTGCCCACCCCAAAGGCTGCTGGAGCGTGAAAGTATTCACACCCCTTCAAGTTTCCCACCACAAGATTGAATACATTTTAATGAGATTTTATGAGTTTAATGGTGATGCATGGTTCTGGAGATATGTTAAAATCTGTAAAGTGTAGATTGGAGTTCAGCTGCTAGTCTTTTTTTGGGTTTGCAAGTTTATGGACCAGACTTATTTCTCCACTTTACAAATAGGCTCAAGCTCAGCTATTCCAAACAGAAGGCTCCTCTGAACATCAGCTTTCAGGTCTTGCCTATGGGACTGACTGTATGCTGAGGACATGGGGTCCGAAGTGAAGGGAGGGGCCTCTGATTTCCTCTGAATCAGCAGTTCAATAATCGTAGAAATATTGAGCTTTAGGAAATTAGGCTGATCCACATAAAAAAAAGAAGAGATTTTAGAGTTTTATATTTAATTTTTTTTTATTATTTGTCCACATTATTCATTAGCCATATTATTTTAAGTATGGTATGGTATAGCCATATTGATATTGTTTTCCCATCATTTAAACATGGTAAATAGGATCAACGGATTCCATCAGCAGAGTTTTCAAATAAAGTTCTCCTTTTTGGAAATGATGCAATTTAAGGAAATGTATGAGACCCTTTTTTTAAAACTTATAATATTTTCTTCTTCACCCTTTTTATTTAACACTATTTTACAGTTTCTCTCCTGTCTTGTGCTTCTAACAGTTTGCCTCACAGTATTTCCACATGGTAGTGCCAGCTTCATGGTGTGGGGACGCTTCAAGGGAGCTATTGAGAAATTAGATGGAGCATAACTACTTCCCTTATATCAGGGATGTTGTTCGGGGTTTACTATTCAATGCTGGATAGCTGTAAAAAGCTCCAATCTGGCGAGTGCATTGCTAACAGTCCTGTTAACAGATTCTCCTACCTGAGCAGTGGATGTCTGCTACTCCTCTACAGTCTCTTATCTGCTTCTCTGGTATGTGATCTTTACCTGTCCCATACTGATGGAAAACCAGGTTTTGCATTTTGCAGTGTTTCTATATTCTCCATTTTTAGAAGATGGATGTAACAGAGCTTTATTCTGTTCTTAAAAGGTCATGATGTTTGCTCACTATTAACAAACCTTCACTGTATTGGTACTGAGATTTATCACAGCATCATGTTTCTGGAGGTAGTTGGTTATACTGCATTTTAGTTTAGGGTATTAATGCATAATGGACACGTCATATTTTGCTATTTATATTTAAAAATATTGAAGAAACCAGCTGTTTTTTTGTTCCTCTTCACAAATGTGTGCTACTTTGTGTTTTGGTCTACTTGATAAATTCCCAATAAGATAAAGTGGCCTGTGTGCTGCAGAGAAGACAAAGTGTTTTGAAGTCTACAGACATATTTAGGAGGCTGCTGTATGTAGACTTAAGAAGTTAATTATTTAATTTGGATTAAAAATACAAAGCTGTATGTAGAGTACCCAGACAGAACCATGTTGCAGGAGAAATGAAGATTCTCAGTCATCCAGGTCATAGTCATTCCGTAAAAGTTAAGAGGTGGCGAAACGTCTTCAAATCTTGGAAACCAAGTCCAGTGGATTTTTTTTTTTTACTTTTATGGAATGTGGTTAATGTGTTTTTCTTTTATGCAGATACTTTAACAGATAAGTCACAATTACCTCTGGTTGTGAACACAGCTAGTATTTGTTACTTTTGAGTTAACCAGGTTCAAACCAACTAGGTTCACTGTCTGCTTCATCATAATACAAAGCATGCTGTACTACAATCCACACTGGATCAATTCCTACTAATAAACTGATCATAGGATCTGTTTTACTCTGACTTCCTGTCTGACTTTTATGGTTTCTTACAAATGTGCAATTCCCCATTTTTCCCTTTGACTCATATCACTGTGGGGCGATTGAGGTGGCTCCTCTGTCATTCAGTAGTGTCCTGCAGCCAGTGGAAATTACCACATTGACTTGAATGGCTTCTATTGGCAAGGAGAGCAAAATGTTTTGATAACTGAATGTATAGACTCATCCTTTGTGATCCACTCAGCTGGAGTCGTAGGATATTCATATAACTGCAAAAGCTTGAGGGCTGCTCATCGGCGCAGTGGGTAGCACTGCTGTCTTGAGGCAAGAAGGTTCTGGGTTTGATTCCCGGCCTGGGGTTTTTCTGCATGGAGTTTGCATGTTCTCCCTGAGCATGCGTGGGTTCTCTCCGGGTACTCCGGCTTCCTCCCACAGTCCAAAAACATGATTGTTAGGTTAACTGGCTTCTCTAGATTCTCCTTAGGTGTGAGTGTGTGAGTGAATGGTTGTATGTCCTGTTTTTTTCTCTGTGTTGCCCTGCGATGGACTGGTGACCTGTCCAGGGTGTACGCCGTCGCCGCCTCTCGCACATTGACAGCTGGAGATAGGCACCAGCACCCCTCGCTGGTGACAGATAATAGATGGATGAATGGATGGATGCAAAAACTTGACTTAATTTATGAATAGTTTCTTCAGGTGTGCAAACTATTTTCACTTTGCAGTTTCTCTCCCAAGGTCATAAAGTTTACTTTCCCCTCACAGCATATTCTGGACCAAATTTCTGGCAGTATTTTTCTCCTTATTTATAAAGAGGCCTGTTATTAATTTAAACACGCCAGCTAGAGTAACAAAAAGTCACTCTCATGCGTCAGATTGCAATTATCAGAGTTAGAGGTCAAAGACAAGGTTCCTCCAGGCCTTATAACTCGGCGTCAACGCTGGTTAAATTGATATTGATGCGTTTTAATTCAGTCTTCGTGACCAATGATTTTTATTTGCCTTAGAGGCGCACCTCACAATTAATTAGCCTTTATTACCTTTGGGCTGAAGAGTCACAGCAGCTCGGCCCGGTTGAATGCTGCATACACAGTAACAATCAAAGCAGCTTTTTTTTTTCCGGCAGATTTTTAGTCTTGCCAGACCTGAGCACAAACACGGGGACTCCCTCATAATCTCCTGCTATGCTCAGATGTACACAACTTCAGCAGCTTTGCACACAGGGACAACTGTAAAGGGACAGTTTGGCCCCTGGAGGCTTGGTTGCAGGTGCTGTTGGTGCACCAGCAGCACCCTCTGGCGCTTCTCCAAAGATGGCCCCCAAGGACTCAGTCTGAATCATTTTAAAAGCTTGGCCACAGTAACAACATTATCCATTACTACATCTATGAACTTAAGATTATGAATAAAACCCTATATTTGCACTAACCTACTCAAACCATAATTTAAAAGTCATACATACAGTTTATGTTGCATTAGTGCTTTACGCTGTGTCCTATCTCATCCGGTGACATACAGTACACTTACATATATCTGCTCCTCTCAATGAGGCAATGCTGCCTGATTTGTCGTTATCATTCCACGGCTCAAATTATAGTTTGCAGCTTGACCCATTTTGTATCATAATGCGAGACGCTGACATGAGCGCCCGAGGTGCTGCACCGTATAATGCAATTTTATCCAAGCTGTGTTTAAAAAAGGTTATTATAGTCAGCTTTTGTTAGGATTGCATCAGCAAGATTTTCCTTCATCTCTGCCATCTCATGCATGCCGCTGAGAATATCAAGTAGAGGAAGTTGGATTTGTTGCACGCAGCGATAAAACTATTTGCATGTTTTGCTTGAAATAGTTTAAAAATGTAGGTCAGTTTCTTGTTAGGTTTATTTCTATACATACATATAAATATATATTTTTTATGAAGGTCTGAAATGAAAAATAGTAGTAGTTTTTCTGTAGGTATTATTAGTAAGGCTATGTAAAATGATTGTAATTTATGGTGTAGTTATTCCTCATGGTATCAGTTTAATAGCACTGTGCCTGCAATTACTGTCTTAAGTGAAAGTAGGTTAAAGCATTAACTGTGTAGTCCTTCCAACCTCTTTAAGGAAAAAACAACATAGTTTTGTAAACTATTAAATGTCTGTCTAAAAGAAGTTTCTTCTTTGAACCTTTAGAAATAAATGTAAAAACAAAAAAGGTTTTGCTTTCCTTAGTCAGTCTATATGAACACAACGAATGACAGAGACGATCCTAAAATTTGTGTTCATTTCCTGATGAGACATTAGAATGGATGCTGTTAGAGTTACTTGTTAAGCAGTAAAATGGCCTTCTTCTTACATGTGTTGTTTTCAGTGGGATCCAGTAGCTCATTTTGGGTTGTTTCTGGTCCGCTGAAGGTTTGATGGTTCAGGTTTTATCGCAGTAGTGTGATTTTTCTGGAGTTAGGCATGCTAAACGACACATTTTATGAAGGAACTGTCTGAAATGGCAGCTTGTTGTGGATTAAAGGGTCTATGATGGGATTTGAGCTCTATCTTTTAAGGAATCCTCAGGAAGTTTTGTTAAACTGTGATGGGATTATGTTTAAAGTGGTTGCTTTAGCCCTTTTTGTTGACAACACAATGCTTTTTTTTTTTACTCAAAGAAAACAGAAATGGCTCTTTTTCAAGCTTACAAAAATGTTCAGTTTTGTCTACAGTTTAAGACAGCTCTTAACTCTGGCCTTCGATGTTATCTGGACATCCTGCAATAGCTGTATTGTTCTTAACTCTGAGTGCTTATGGCTTTTATTATCTACTATTCTCAATCTACAGATGTTCCGCCACACTTCATCACTTGAAGTTGAAAGCTACCCAGAAGTTCATTTATTTCCCTGCCAGGTCTTTCAGGAAACACAAAATGTTTAACAGACCGGCCTTCACAATAAAAGGCCACTGATTTTAAAAGCTAAACCTGCCACCAAAGCTTGGTTTGGTCATACTTTTAGATAGTACCTTTATTAGCGGTAATATTTTTTGACAGGCGTTTAAAAAGATAATTTATACTCAAAGTGAATAATCTGTGCTAGACATAAAATAGCTTAGTACAAACTGCCACTCATTATTCTACAATAAAAAGTTTTAAATAGAACTAAAATGTTTGCCTAAGTGCTCATTTTCAGCATTTTATCATGCATAAATACATCAATGATATGATGGCTGATGATGGCTATAGCACCTTGTTTAAATATTCAATAAATTCAAGCTTCGAAGAGTAATCTGTGTTAGTTAGTCTGTGTTTACTGTAATGTATCCTATGCTTTGGGAAACTTTGGGGAGGCATGTTGCAGTTATGTTGTACTTTAATTTAGATTTTAAAAAATGTGTTGTTTTTTTTGTATTTGTTTTCATTAAAGCTCTAATTGCTTTTGCACCAAACCTTTGGGATGCTACTAATGGGCCAGAGTCCAGTTTCTAGACTAGACCATATAGATGTGAACCCATCTTTCACCCTGAAATGGACAATAGAATCAAACCCTGGCACTGGTACAATTGTGAAATTCACTTTTAGTGTGAGTGCGTGCTTCATCTGGGCTAGACGTTGTGACGTAAGAACAGAGAATTTCAGCTATAGAAGAAGAGGTAAAACATGTTTTACAGATGAGGTGTTCAACTGACTTTGGAATAATGACAGCATAAAGCCATAGTAGGTCTGTGGAACAATGCGGTACAAATTTTCTTTATTATGAAATGGTCGCCGAAAGGGATTTAACAATCTGCTTGCTGACCAAGTCCTATCGATGAGACAGAATTTCTTCTTCATGCTTTTTAAGATTCTGGATTAGTGCAATACTTGAGCTTTATGGTGGGAGTACCCTTAACAATTTTTTGTCTCTGTTTGGCCGATTATATTCAGTTATGCCAGAATCTTTTGGATCGGCTGAGTATCATGCGCCCTGGATCATATTGTATACCTGGGATAACAAGGGGTTATTAGCCTCTCACAATTGCTTCCCGATTGAGAATCGTACAGTGGGATGAAAATCAAACATTTGAAATTCAGTTGGCCCTCGCAAGGTGATCTAGAGCCTATCTTGCTGTTGAAGCAGATCTACGGGCCATTTACCTGAATTTCGCCCTTTGCAAATGTTCAAATGAAGGAATTCAGCACCATCTCTCTACGGGACTGAGTCCAACCTGTTGTTTATGGTCGTATAGCATGAGCAGGCAGATCGCATCACAGTATTGGGCAGTACAGTGTAAGAACTAGGGCTGCAAACTAACTAACGATTAATTTGCAAATCAAGAAATCTGTTGATTGTTATTTTTGATTAATCGATCATTAAGCGGTTAGCCAAAGCTTCCTTAAAGAAGACTTTTATACGAAATAAACCAGGTGAAACTAAAAGTTTTTTACATGAGGAGTTCTGAAGAGAGAATATTGAAAGACAATTAAAAAAGAAAAATCTTTTAGCTTAAAAGTCTTAATACTCCAGTTAATGATTAATCGATTACTAAATTAGTTGATGTTTATATCAATAACTGATTAATTGTTTCAACACTAGTTAGAACAGATGTATATCGTGAGTTGTGAACTTTTAAACCCTGCACTTTTGTCGTCCAGTTTGAGCTGTAGCCGAGTCCAAAGATGGAAAACATAGTACAGTTTAGGCCAGTCCTTATTGCCCCTCGAACAATCAGGGGGTTGCATGACATTGTAAAAAATCCCAGTGTGAAAGCAAACCATTCCAACTAAAGATGTAGCATTAGTTGGCAGCAGTGAGAATGCACCTTTTGATGTTTTTGCTGCTTAAACATTTTCCTTTGATTTCCATGTAAGTTTGAACTGCCATGTGTGAGAATGATGTAGTATTATTATTTTTTCCTTTCTTGAACCAGAGCCACTGTCTCATTGTGTGGTTGAGTGCATTTTATTTTAGCCATTACCACAGGAAGCACTGCTAATATTGAAATGGTCATCTTCAATTATTGCTGAAGAATATGGATCTAATTGAAGAATATGGATCTAATTGAAGAATATGGATCTAAAGGTCTAAAAACATTTCCTGTTCCTGTTAATTTCCTGACTTATGAGCTTAAAACAAAGCAACACTGCCTTCATTGGTTTAGCCTTCCTGTTAGCTGCTGAAACTCTTGCTCTTTTTCACTATGTTAAGAAAACAGTTTTCTTTTAAAAAGATCTTTAACTTACTGATACTAAATGAAAAGGCAAGTCTTCCTCCTTCAGTAACATTTTCACAACCTGCCTGCTGCTTCTTACATCTGGTACGTATAATAAAAAAAAAGATCTTAGTCTTGTCTAAATTTATCTCCTGATATTTAGATTTTGCTCTAAGTGAATCTAATTTTAAAGCCTGTCTTAGCTATGTACACATTTCTAACCTCATTTACATCCAGAGGTTTAGCTGATTTGTTTAGGCTTTAAGCTGTGGGAATCTGTTTTATCTCCAGCATTTAGAACGTCTTTAAATTGCTGCCAGTTGTTGCTGGAACAAGGGAAGAAGATTTATGACAAAAAAACCCAAAGCGAATACACCTTTACACCTTTACTTTTCTTCATGACTGCTCATTTGCATACATTTGAATTCTAGTCAGCCTCTTCCCTCAGCTGTTTGAGACCTTGGTTCTTTTTGCCCTTTGCCTTGCTAATTTCCAAACAGTCGTACTGCGAGCTTGGGCGTTTGCATTTTGAAATGAATGTCAATGCACAACAAAAAGAAACCAGATTATGCTGAGCACACCCCGCTGGTTATATTCTGGATGGCTTCAGTCTTCACTTCTCTTTAGCTTCGAAGCAGTCTGCATGCGTGCACCTGTTTGTTCATCAGGTGTGAACGAGGCTGCTGGAAGCTTGAAAGCACATTCATATTCACCCAAGATTCTGGAGCTGCTTTTGCCAAGGGGGCTGAGAGAAACCAATAAAGGACTGTAAACACAGGTGCAGGAGAGAGAACTGCTATAAGACGAATTTCATCCCAGTGCACCTTTTTTTTCTCCTTGCATGATTGTTTTTCCTTTTCTGATCTCTCAGCTTGTTTCTTTCATTAGGCTGTAAATGTATTCCATCTGTTTAAGTTCATTACTTTTAAGGGTATTTATCGCTTTAATTGATGCGCTTTCCTCTGCTTTAAAAAGTAATTTCTTACTCGTTCCTTCTGTAATCAATCCTTTTCGTCAGGTAGAGCTTTATCACTATTAGTTCATTTATCCTATGAGTAGCTTTGTCCTCCGTGACATGAGGACAGTGGCAAATTGATTCAGATTCTCGAGTGGAGCAAATGAATGATAGCTAGAAATTAAACGATGGAAGGAGGTGTAATGGTGGTTAGGACAAGTGGGCAGAGGATGGAGAGTAGAGCTTTAGAGGGAGGAATATACAAACAGGTTGCTCTGGGGGCTGGG